>NC_091289.1:135534820-135838570 GCF_032444005.1 Ranitomeya imitator | reverse complement strand
ATAAGGTGAGAAAAAAAATCAAATGGTAAAATCAGTTTTGAGCTGACAGCCAGGAAAAAAAAATATATGACTGTGGACTTTAGCTGGAGGAAATTCAGCATAATAAGAGTTAATATGGGCAACATCAAAATCAATATTTCTGATTTAACCCCACAGATGACAGGAAATCTATAAATCTGCAAAATTAAGCACGAGACTGCAAACATAAATGTGAAAACAGAATGTAAGCACTGAAGCCATGAGACGCTGAAACGAGGATGTTATGTCATGGCGGCACTTTTTTTTTTCGTTAACTGGAATTTTTCCTTCCTGTCAAATTTTGCTGAGTTCTTATTAATCCTGTACACTGTTATAGAAGCCAGTGACTATGGAAAAGATGTTATTAACTATGATGACCAACCACTTTTCACGATTTCATATTTTAGAAGAATGGAGAACATCAGACGTCATACAATATTTTTTTTCTTTAGCCTCCTCCAATTCTTTCTGGTCTTAAGGGGTTGCCCACTACAATCAATATCGCATTGATGAAGGTGCGACATCCGTTGCCGATCACCTGTTACTGGCGCCTACTGTGGGCGGAAGCTCTTGGGGGCTGCTACGCAACAGCTCCGACCAAACTATAGTGGCTGCGGCCGGGTAGTGCAGGTCCACTTTGTATTCGTTTGAGTTGGGGGAGGATCTGCAGCTACTGTAGAAATGGCGGAGATGCAGTATTTGGGCAGCATCCAAGAACAGGTGATCAGTGACGGATATCATACACTCATCAATCAGATGATTGAGGTAGACAACCCCTTTAGGCCAGAAACAATTGGAGGAGACTTAAGAAGAACCTATGGGCATATGTTGTATATCCTAGGGAAAAAAATGTTGTGGCTTGAAGATAGGAAAGCCCAGCTCTTAGTGACCTCATATACCCTCTCTATGGGTACAGAGGGTCCACAAACCTTAGTGCTATAAAACTAGGAATGGGAATAACCAAGGACTCTGCTCGTCAGACTCTCTCAATGGAGATTATTGTGATATGACCCTATATATTTCTCTTCCATTGGAGTAAATTGAAGACTTGATTGCTTGGATCACTATATCAGCATAATAGTGCAATAACATAATATAATGGTGTATAACTAAAAGTGCATGTTCATTGCATACACTTAATGTTTACTGGAGACATTATTGATAATAACCAGTGACGGCCCGGTCTATTTGGTATCAAATGTTTTACATCAACTCTTGAATAGGGATGGGTGGACTGCAGCTGTCAGCTTTACCTGCGCTGGTTATCAAGAATGAAGGGGACCAGATATCTTTTTTTAAACTAATTAAATTATTTTTTTTTAACATAATTCGCAATTTGCTGGTCAATCACAGCCATGGCTATGATGGTGCCGGAAGTGCCCACACAGGAAAAGCTTGCTGATTGGCTGAGCTAAAGCCTTTCAACAAGCCTGAACAGTAACACGGAAGTCTGAGTTTGGGGTATGTGCACGGCGGTACGGACCCTGAACTTTGCTGTTTGGGTTTGCCTATATCTCTACTCTTGAAGACTATATCTGACAACACGATGAACCAACTATTCAGCCTCATAGTGTTCAGTTTGGGCATGTAGCTCATTTTGACCAGGTATATCCTTCTTTCTAGACTACGTGGAGGACATAATATTCATTATTATTTATACATTATGTACGGTAACATACTATTACATAGTAACATAGTAACATAGTTAGTAAGGCCGAAAAAAGACATTTGTCCATCCAGTTCAGCCTATATTCCATCATAATAAATACCCAGATCTACGTCCTTCTACAGAACCTAATAATTGTATGATACAATATTGTTCTGCTCCAGGAAGACATCCAGGCCTCTCTTGAACCCCTCGACTGAGTTTGCCATCACCACCTCCTCAGGCAAGCAATTCCAGATTCTCACTGCCCTAACAGTAAAGAATCCTCTTCTATGTTGGTGGAAAAACCTTCTCTCCTCCAGACGCAAAGAATGCCCCCTTGTGCCCGTCACCTTCCTTGGTATAAACAGATCCTCAGCGAGATATTTGTATTGTCCCCTTATATACTTATACATGGTTATTAGATCGCCCCTCAGTCGTCTTTTTTCTAGACTAAATAATCCTAATTTCGCTAATCTATCTGGGTATTGTAGTTCTCCCATCCCCTTTATTAATTTTGTTGCCCTCCTTTGTACTCTCTCTAGTTCCATTATATCCTTCCTGAGCACCGGTGCCCAAAACTGGACACAGTACTCCATGTGCGGTCTAACTAGGGATTTGTACAGAGGCAGTATAATGCTCTCATCATGTGTATCCAGACCTCTTTTAATGCACCCCATGATCCTGTTTGCCTTGGCAGCTGCTGCCTGGCACTGGCTGCTCCAGGTAAGTTTATCATTAACTAGGATCCCCAAGTCCTTCTCCCTGTCAGATTTACCCAGTGGTTTCCCGTTCAGTGTGTAATGGTGATATTGATTCCCTCTTCCCATGTGTATAACCTTACATTTATCATTGTTAAACCTCATCTGCCACCTTTCAGCCCAAGTTTCCAACTTATCCAGATCCATCTGTAGCAGAATACTATCTTCTCTTGTATTAACTGCTTTACATAGTTTTGTATCATCTGCAAATATCGATATTTTACTGTGTAAACCTTCTACCAGATCATTCATTAATATGTTGAAGAGAACAGGTCCCAATACTGACCCCTGCGGTACCCCACTGGTCACAGCGACCCAGTTAGAGACTATACCATTTATAACCACCCTCTGCTTTCTATCACTAAGCCAGTTACTAACCCATTTACACACATTTTCCCCCAGACCAAGCATTCTCATTTTGTGTACCAACCTCTTGTGCGGCACGGTATCAAACGCTTTGGAAAAATCGAGATATACCACGTCCAATGACTCACCGTGGTCCAGTCTATAGCTTACCTCTTCATAAAAACTGATTAGATTGGTTTGACAGGAGCGATTTCTCATAAACCCATGCTGATATGGAGTTAAACAGTTATTCTCATTGAGATAATCCAGAATAACATCCCTCAGAAACCCTTCAAATATTTTACCAACAATAGAGGTTAGACTTACTGGCCTATAATTTCCAGGTTCACTTTTAGAGCCCTTTTTGAATATTGGCACCACATTTGCTATGCGCCAGTCCTGCGGAACAGACCCTGTCGCTATAGAGTCACTAAAAATAAGAAATAATGGTTTATCTATTACATTAGTTAGTTCTCTTAGTACTCGTGGGTGTATGCCATCCGGACCCGGAGATTTATCTATTTTAATCTTATTTAGCCGGTTTCGCACCTCTTCTTGGGTTAGATTGGTGACCCTTAATATAGGGTTTTCATTGTTTCTTGGGATTTCACCTAGCATTTCATTTTCCACCGTGAATACCGTGGAGAAGAAGGTGTTTAATATGTTAGCTTTTTCCTCGTCATCTACAACCATTCTTTCCTCACTATTTTTTAAGGGGCCTACATTTTCAGTTTTTATTCTTTTACTATTGATATAGTTGAAGAACAGTTTGGGATTAGTTTTACTCTCCTTAGCAATGTGCTTCTCTGTTTCCTTTTTGGCAGCTTTAATTAGTTTTTTAGATAAAGTATTTTTCTCCCTATAGTTTTTTAGAGCTTCAATGGTGCCATCCTGCTTTAGTAGTGCAAATGCTTTCTTTTTACTGTTAATTGCCTGTCTTACTTCTTTGTTTAGCCACATTGGGTTTTTCCTATTTCTAGTCCTTTTATTCCCACAAGGTATAAACCGCTTACACTGCCTATTTAGGATGTTCTTAAACATTTCCCATTTATTATCTGTATTCTCATTTCTGAGGATATTGTCCCAGTCTACCAGATTAAGGGCATCTCTAAGCTGTTCAAACTTTGCCTTCCTAAAGTTCAATGTTTTTGTGACTCCCTGACAAGTCCCCCTAGTGAAAGACAGGTGAAACTGCACAATATTGTGGTCGCTATTTCCTAAATGCCCAACCACCTGCAGATTTGTTATTCTGTCAGGTCTATTAGATAGTATTAGGTCTAAAAGTGCTGCTCCTCTGGTTGGATTCTGCACCAATTGTGAAAGATAATTTTTCTTGGTTATTAGCAGAAACCTGTTGCCTTTATGGGTTTCACAGGTTTCTGTTTCCCAGTTAATATCCGGGTAGTTAAAGTCCCCCATAACCAGGACCTCATTATGGGTTGCAGCTTCATCTATCTGCTTTAGAAGTAGACTTTCCATGCTTTCTGTTATATTTGGGGGTTTGTAACAGACCCCAATGAGAATTTTGTTACCATTTTTCCCTCCATGAATTTCAACCCATATGGACTCGACATCCTCATTCCCTTCGCTAATATCCTCCCTTAAAGTGGACTTTAGACAAGACTTTACATAGAGACAAACCCCTCCTCCTCTCCGATTTTTACGATCCTTTCTAAACAGACTGTAACCCTGTAAGTTAACTGCCCAGTCATAGCTTTCATCTAACCATGTCTCGGTTATTCCCACTATGTCAAAGTTACCTGTAGATATTTCTGCTTCTAGTTCTTCCATCTTGTTTGTCAGGCTTCTGGCGTTTGCGAGCATGCAGTTTAGAGGATTTTGTTTTGTTCCAATCTCCTCACTGTGGATTGTTTTAGAAATATTCTTACCTCCCTTCTGAGTATGTTTTCCTGGGTCGTCTTTGTTCGAGTCTAATGTTTTTCTTCCCGTCCCCTCTTCTTCTAGTTTAACGCCCTCCTGATGAGTGTAGCGAGTCTTCTGGCGAATGTGTGTTTCCCAGGTTTGTTGAGGTGTAGTCCGTCTCTGGCGAGGAGTCCATCATACCAGTAATTCACACCGTGGTCCAGGAATCCAAATCCTTGTTGTCTGCACCATCGTCTTAGCCAGTTGTTTGCATCAAGGATCCTGTTCCATCTCCTGGTGCCATGCCCGTCTACTGGAAGGATAGAAGAAAAAACTACCTGTGCATCCAGTTCCTTTACTTTCTTCCCCAACTCTTCAAAGTCCTTGCAGATTGTCAGTAGGTCCTTCCTTGTCGTGTCATTGGTGCCAACATGTATCAGAAGAAATGGGTGGACGTCCTTGGAGCTGAAGAGCTTTGGTATCCTATCGGTCACATCCTTGATCATCGCACCTGGAAGGCAGCATACTTCTCTTGCAGTTATGTCCGGTCTGCAGATGGCTGCTTCTGTGCCTCTCAGTAGTGAGTCTCCCACCACCACCACTCTTCGTTGCTTCTTGGCTGTACTTTTTGCTGTCACTTGTTGCTGTGTGCCCTTTTCTTTTTTGCTTGCTGGTATTGCTTCATTCTTAGGTGTGCCATCTTCATCCTCTACAAAGATTTGATATCGGTTCTTCAGTTGTGTGGTTGGTGATTTCTCCATGGTCTTCTTGCTTCTTTTGGTCACATGCTTCCACTCATCTGCTTTTGGAGGTTCTCTGACACTTTTTGCACCTTCTGTGACCAGTAGAGATGCTTCTGTTCTGTCTAGAAAGTCTTCATTCTCTTTGATGAGTTTCAAAGTTGCTATTCTTTCTTCCAGACCCCGCACCTTTTCTTCTAAAAGGGCCACTAGTCTACACTTCTGACAGGTGAAATTGGATTCTTCTTCTGGTCGATCTGTGAACATGTAGCACATGCTGCAGCTGACCATGTAGGTTGTCACATCTGCCATGTTGCTCCTAGATCCTGCTGACTTGCTGTGTGTTTTCCTTCTTGTGTAATCTACTCAGCCAAGCTTTCTACATGTTACTTTCTACAGGGACATAATTTAATAATTGTGTAGTCATGATTTATCAGCGTTGCCGTGCACCATTCAATAAAGACCATGCACATTAGATTAGTGTCAGCCAGACCTCCAGAATTTGGTGGAATGGGGAAACTTTCTAGGGTGTGAGAACACCCCAACTCTCTTCTGAAAGACGATCTTAGGGGAAGAAGAATTGGGCGTGTTGAATTACAATTCCTGATACTGTGGCGATTGGCGCTAGCCAGGACACTGTCCCGCCCCAACACTTCCATGAAAATAGTGAGAGAATGCAAAAAGTTGTATAATTTTAACGCTAAGCCAGTTTTGCCAAAAGTATGTGACTTTTCAAAGCTTTGATGAATTGGACCCATAGATGGTAATGTCTTGTCTCTTCAAAAGGGTACAAAAAACTGATCTAATTTTGGCAAGTTGGATCATTTCAATTTCTAGAGCAAAATGTTCACAGTTTGGTATCCCCTCTATCAAAATATATTTGCCCTTTTCAAGGTGAGGTGGAAGAAAAAAAAAAGAATCTGGATGGTGAAAAAAGAAACATATTAAAAGCGTGCTGTATCTATAGTTCTCAACAGGGTCTAAGGGGAGTAATTTTAGTGGCAGAACCAAAGTCCTTGAGGCAATGACTGCAAATTATATGATACAGACGTATCTGCTGCTATTCCTGGAACCTATCAAGCTGAGATTCCCAAAATACACACCTCGTTTCTGCATCTGATCCTCCAGCCGAGAGGCAATCGGGACAAATTCACAGATAGCCGGGCGGGAAACTCACCGTGGAGTCTAATCAGCCTTTATTTCCACCAGTTCAGAAATATTGGTTAAGAAACAAAAATTACAGGTTATCTGTTGGATGGCGGATTGAAAATTGTACGGGGATCCGTAATAAGGATGCCGATTGCGTAGGCAACTGTGCTTTGCCTTATTCATTCTTCATGGGAAAGCAGGGGTTATAATAGAGAAGGGGGAGTGCATTATACATTTAGCTTTTTTGAACTTGGTTGATACACAGATATATTAGGTATATTACAATTAGAAATAAGATGTTTTGCTTCACTTGTATACAAGATATAGGTAATAATGTAGTTATAAGCAGATGCCCAATCAGAGGGGTCGTACCTAATGTTCCTTCTAGTCAGCCTGTTTGATGGTCGCTGTCCTTGACTTTTCCAGACGTAAAATGTTCTCGTGGATGTTGGATATTGTGATCTTAGTGCAGTGGACTATCATGCTGGCAGACACAAGACATGTACTGTACAAGATGATAGTTCTGACACAACGCTCCTTTTGGGATTGATATGTATATAATAAAAACGACTAGCCCGCAACAGGGGCTAGTCCTACTAAATATCAATCATTTGGAATGACCTTATAGTTAGATGTGCAGCGAGCATAACGTTAGCTCCGGAGGAATAGAAAAAAGGAGAAAAATAAAGAAAAAAATAACTATATTAAAGAGCAAGTTATTATGGAAATTGTAATTGAGTTTCATTAAAAAATGCGGCATTGTTTGATTTTTAGGGCTGTTTGTTTCACTGCTCATTGCTGACTACAGAATAAGAATGAAGACTACGGTATTTTTTAATCTTGATTTCATAAAAAAAATAGTACACAAGAAAATAAGCAACGTTGTGGTCTGTCTTTCAGAGAAATGTGCTTCTTTTTACTCCTGGACTGATCTTTCACTTTCATTGTATGGGTAAAATTAGTAAAAATCTGTATTCAGTGAAGAGAGATTTTCCCATTATTGAGATAGGAGATAACAGTTGGGGCTTATAAGAATCTATGAGGAAGGGAGAGGGGAGGAGGCAGGCACAGACATTCTGCTGCAAACTCTCCTCAAAGGAAATAACAGTTCTCCATAGAACTATATGAGCACTAACTGACATTTCCAGTAATGGGGAATTCTGAATTCACGGAATACAGATGTTCAACAGGAATTGAGAACTTTAAGAATGAAACATCGGTCCAGGAAGAGAAAGTTTCTTATTTTCATTTTTTCATTTGTACTACTGAACTACTGGTGTGTGTATATATATATATATATATATATATATTTATAAAAGGAAACCAACGGTTGCCCTTTACCTAATAATCCATCAGTGGGCTCATTCTGACATGTTGTGTGTATCTTTTATCTTGTATTTAGCTTCTCAGCTGATTTTTGACCACAGACCACATCAAAGGAGAGCTGAACTTTCATGCAGTCATAAATCAGGTGAGAAAAGCTCAGTAAAAGATGGATAAAAGGCATTCATACATTTATGTACTTGCTATTTCCCTGCAGAGATAGGGTTAATCAGCATGTAAACAGCGTTACAATGCTGCTCGGCTGCCTTGTTGAAAGTGCTGATAAAGGGAGGAAATGAACTTATTTTCTCCCAGGAGCTGCCGGCTTTCAGTCATGGGTGGTCAGGGGGTGCAGAGAGCAATGGAACAGTAACAAAGGAAAAGGATAAAAAAAAACTGTGAAATAACAATGAGACCATTCAATTGAATTAAGTTATCACCTACTTCACAAGGAAATGGTCGCCTGGTCAACATGACCCCTTGCCAGATGACCATCAATTTCACCTACTTTAGACATTCAAATTACAATAATATTAAATCAATCCCAAGTGAGCGCTAAATTCCTCTTTTAGTTATCACAGATACAATAAATCTCTTGAACCTGTGGGAATAGTGGATCTGAAAGAATTTATTTTCCTTCCCCTCCTTTTTGAACCACAAGGTAAGTGGTACAAGTAATGAATCTTTACGAGAGCAATCAAGAAACCACTTAAGAAACCTTCAGCAAAAAAAGGCAATAATTATTCCAAGCACTAAGATGAATTACATCGGATCTAATGGCCATCTGAACACTACAACTTGCCGTTATGACCAGGGATGGAGATCTGGATGAACATTGATGAGCGAGGTCATGTTATGAAATGAGAAAAACATTACTGGTTAAATGCCATTATAAAAAGCAAATAAGGACATGTTGCATGCGGGACAGTGTGAATGATCTAGAATTGCTTCATTTGAGCACACTCTAATTAACACAAGACCCTAAAATCAATGCACCTTATCCTGCGGATGAAGACTTGTCTATTGATTGCCACACACATAACTGATCAGAAGAGTGAAGAATGCTCACTGTGTAGAAATAAAGAATATTGGTTTTGACAAGAGAGGAATCTCACCTCCATCCACAAATATTGATCTGCCCAATCTGTTACATTTCGTCATTATTGGCCACTTCACTATGTGAACAGTTCTCTTCAGCACAAGCATCAGTGGTGTTTTAACAGCTGTAAAGTAATATTAAAGGGAACCCGTCACGGTGACCATAAAGTACCGGAGACACAGAGCAGATTGATTTAGTACAAATTGCTATTTTTCCATTTTATTTCCTTCTCATTTTGGGTTTAGGAATTCAGACTGATAACTTCTACCTCTGTATCACCACTTATACAGAAGGCTGGCGGTCACGTATAGGACCGCCCTCTGGATTCCTAATCTCAAAATGAGTAATATTCAAAAAAAGGTTTTTGGATTCGGGAAAAAGAAAATTTGTGTATAACATGTAATCCCTTAAAACTAAATGTTATTATTAATGTTGAAAAACACCAATCCAATGTGTAAAAACACGTACAGTACAGACCAAAAGTTTGGGCACACCTTCTCATTTAAAGATTTTTCTGTATTTTCATGAATATGAAAATTATACATTCGCACTGAAGGTATCAAAATTATGAATTAACACATGTGGAATTATATACTTAGCAAAAAAGTGTGAAACAACTGAAATTATGTCTTATTTTCTAGGTTCTTCAAATTAACCACCCTTTGCTTTGATGACTGCTTTGCACACTCTTGGCATTCTCTTGATGAGCTTCAAGAGGTAGTCACCGGAAATGGTCTTCCAACAATCTTGAAGGAGTTCCCAGAGATGCTTAGCACTTTTGGCCCTTTTGCCTTCACTCTGCGGTCCAGCTCACCCCAAACCATCTTGATTGGGTTCAGGTCTGGTGACTGTGGAGGCCAGGTCATCTGGCGTAGCACCCCATCACTCTCCTTATTGGTCAAATAGCCCTTACACAGCCTGGAGGTGTGCTTGGGGTCATTGTCTTGTTGAAAAATAAATGATGGTCCAACTAAATGCAAACCGGATGGAATAGCATGCTGCTGCAAGATGCTGTGGTAGCCATGCTGGTTCAGTATGCCTTCAATTTTGAATAAATCCCCAATAGTGTCACCAGCAAAGCACCCCCACACCATCACACATCCTTCTCCATGCTTCACGGTGGGAACCAGGCATGTAGAGTCCATCCGTTCACCTTTTCTGCGTCACACAAAGACACGGTGGTTGGAACCAAAGATCTCAAATTTGGACTCATCAGACCAAAGCACAAATTTCCACTGGTCTAATGTCCATTCCTTGTGTTCTTTAGCCCAAACAAGTCTCTTCTGCTTGTTGCCTGTCCTTAGCAGTGGTTTCCTAACAGCTATTTTACCATGAAGGCCTGCTGCACAAAGTCTCCTCTTTACAGTTGTTGTAGAGATGTGTCTGCTGCTAGAACTCTGTGGCATTGACCTGGTCTCTAATCTGAGCTGCTGTTCACCTACGATTTCTGAAGCTGGTGACTCAGATAAACTTATCCTCAGAAGCAGAGGTGACTCTTGGTCTTCCTTTCCTGGGGCGGTCCTCATGTGAGCCAGTTTCTTTGTAGCGCTTGATGATTTTTGCCACTGCACTTGGGGACACGTTCAAAGTTTTCCCAAATTTTCGGACTGACTGACCTTCATTTCTTAAAGTAATGATGGCCACTCGTTTTTCTTTACTTAGCTGCTTTTTTCTTGCCATAATACAAATTCTAACAGTCTATTCTGTAGGACTATCAGCTGTGTATCCACCAGACTTCTGCACAACACAACTGATGGTCCCAGCCCCACTTATAAGGCAAGAAATCCTACTTATTAAACCTGACAGGGCACACCTGTGAAGTGAAAATCATTCCCGGTGACTACCCCTTGAAGCTCATCAAGAGAATGCCAAGAGTGTGCAAAGCAGTCATCAAACCAAAAGGTGGCTACTTTGAAGAACCTAAAATATAAGACATAGCAAAAAAGTGTGAAACAACTGAAATTAAGTATATAATTCCACTTGTGTTCATTCATAGTATTGATGCCTTCAGTGTGCATGTATAATTTTCATAGTCATGAAAATACAGAAAAATCTTTAAATGAGGTGTGTCCAAACTTTTGGTCTGTACTGTATGTGACACAAAAACAAAATAACTAGATAACCCTAGGTATAACCCTATATGTCCCTGCCTGACTGTGGAGGTTGGCACCCTATAAGAAACAATTGCTTGGCGCCCCCACTCAACGACGTCTATCCCAATCTGTCCTTAATGGACCTTATAGCTAATGAAGGTGGGAAAATAGAAAGCTTTAAAATAGATGAATTATAGCTTGCAGAGACAAAAATTCAACCATCAGGTAAATACTTAAGGGACATAGGAATATACCAAAAAAGAGTATATCACTTATAATAAATAGTATATCCCTCTAGTAAAAAAGGGGAATAAAATCCCTATAAACTCTCAACACCTTTCATACGAATGGTCCAATATGAAGAGATGGCAAAAGCATAAATATGTGTGCATTAAGCATAACTGATTAGATATCAACAAAGTCCATATGCATAATGTGAGGGTTGTAAATCATGAGGGGAACTTATCCCATCCAGAAGGTGTCGCCTCGACACGTCGTTTCCCCGTACGTATGGTTCATCAGTGTGGTCTATGTTATGTCACAATAATGAGGTGTCCAGATAGAGGAAGCATAGAGTGTGAGCTCTTATGGAAAGCGGGGTCCTCTCTCTACTGTAGAGTGTAAGCTCTTACAGTCAGTGGGGCCTCTCTCTATTGTAGAGTGTAAGCTCTTATGGTCAGCAGGGTCCACTCTCTACTGTACAGTGTAAGCTCTTATGGTCAGCGGGGTCTTCTCTCTACTGTAGAGTGTAAGCTGTTATGGTCAGTGGTGTCCTCTCTCTACTGTAGAGTGTAAGCTCTTATGGTCAGTGGGATCCTCTCTCTACTGTAGAGTGTAAGCTCTTATGGTCAGTGGGATCCTCTCTCTACTGTAGAGTGTAAGCTCTTATGGTCAGTGGAGTCCTCTCTCTCTCTCCTGTAGAGTGTAAGCTCTTATGGTCAGTGGGGTCCTCTCTCTACTGTAGAGTGTAAGCTCTTATGGTCAGCAGGGTCCTCTCTCTCCTGTACAGTGTAAGCTCTTATGGTCAGCGGGGTCTTCTCTCTACTGTAGAGTGTAAGCTGTTATGGTCAGTGGTGTCCTCTCTCTACTGTAGAGTGTAAGCTCTTATGGTCAGTGGGATCCTCTCTCTACTGTAGAGTGTAAGCTCTTATGGTCAGCGGGTTCTTCTCTCTACTGTAGAGTGTAAGCTGTTATGGTCAGTGGTGTCCTCTCTCTACTGTAGAGTGTAAGCTCTTATGGTCAGTGGGATCCTCTCTCTACTGTAGAGTGTAAGCTCTTATGGTCAGTGCGATCCTCTCTCTACTGTAGAGTGTAAGCTCTTATGGTCAGTGGAGTCCTCTCTCTCTCTACTGTAGAGTGTAAGCTCTTATGGTCAGTGGGGTCCTCTCTCTACTGTAGAGTGTAAGCTCTTATGGTCAGCAGGGTCCTCTCTCTCCTGTACAGTGTAAGCTCTTATGGTCAGCGGGGTCTTCTCTCTACTGTAGAGTGTAAGCTGTTATGGTCAGTGGTGTCCTCTCTCTACTGTAGAGTGTAAGCTCTTATGGTCAGTGGGATCCTCTCTCTACTGTAGAGTGTAAGCTCTTATGGTCAGTGGGATCCTCTCTCTACTGTAGAGTGTAAGCTCTTATGGTCAGTGGAGTCCTCTCTCTCTTTCCTGTAGAGTGTAAGCTCTTATGGTCAGTGGAGTCCTCTCTCTCTTTCCTGTAGAGTGTAAGCTCTTATGGTCAGCAGGGTCCTCTCTCTCCTGTACAGTGTAAGTTCTTATGGTCAGTGGGGTCCTCTCTCTACTGTAGAGTGTAAGTTCTTATGGTCAGTGGGGTTCTCTCTCTCTCTCCTGTACAGTGTAAGCTCTTATGGTCAGCGGTGTCTTCTCTCTCTCTCTCTTTCCTGTAGAGTGAAAGCTCTTATGACCAGCAGGATCCTGTATCTCTCTCTTCTCCCCAGACCTGTATTTTGCAAGCAATTACAAGGTTTCCAGTACTGAAATTTGCACAAATGTATTTTTGCAAATCAAATTTTTGCAGACAATTTGATGAAGTTTGACAGTTCGAATTTCAAAAGATGCGCTCATCTCTACATCCCACCATGATTTTCTTATGTTTTTATTACATAATATGATATTTAAATTATGCATTGAAAAATGCAACCAGTGTCCAAAAAGTACCCTAAAATGGTTATGTGAATGGCACAACACAAAAAATAGGCAGGAGTTCGTAATTAGAAAAAGAAAAATTCGAAAAAAATAAATTATTTTAACAGGAAGAGATTTAAGGGGTTGTCTCACATTTGGACATAAGGGACTGCTAAGAGTCTTCTCTGGGCGTTACTATTTTAGCCATTGATTTGATGAGAAGCATATAAGGCTAAATCTCCCATACGGTTTGTTATCATGTAGCATTTTTGCAGATTTTTTTTCAGCCATTTTTTGCGCATTTTAACCCCTTAAGCCCCAAGGGTGGTTTGCACATTAATGACCGAGCCAATTTTTACAATTCTGACCACTGTCCCTTTATGAGGTCATAACTCTTGAATGCTTCAATGGATCCTGATGATTCTGACAAGGTTTTTTCGTGACATGTTGTACTTTATGATACTGGTAAAACTTCCTTTGATATTAGCTGCATTTATTTGTGAAAAAAATGGAAATTTGGCAAAAATTTTGAACATTTTGCAATTTTCCAATTTTGAATTTTTATGCCCTTAAATCACAAAGATATGTCACAGAAAATACTTAAGAAGTCACATTTCACACGTCTACTTTCCATCAGCACAATTTTTAAACCAATTTTTTTTTGTTAGGGAGTTATAAGGGTTAAAAGTTGACCAGCAATTTCTCATTTTTGCAACACCATTTTTTTTAGGGACCACATCACATTTGAAGTCATTTTGAGGGGTCTATATGATAGAAAATTCCCTAAGTGTGACACCATTCTAAAAACTGCATCCCTCAAGGTGCTCAAAACCACATTCAAGAAGTTTATTAACCCTTTAGGTGTTTCACAGGAATTTTTGGAATGTTTAAAAAAAATGAACATTTAACTTTTTTCACAAAAAATTTATTTCAGCTCCAATTTGTTTTATTTTACCAAGGGTAAAAGGAGAAAATGGACCCCAAAAGTTGTTGTACAATTTGGCTTGAGTACGCCGATACCCCAGATGTGGGGGTAAACTACTGTTTGGGGCGCATGGCAGAGCTCGGAAGGGACCCCCTAAGGAACTTATCTAGATTTGTGGTGAGCACTTTGACCCACCGAGTGCTTCACAGAAGTTTATAATGCAGAGCTGTAAAATAAAAAATCATATTTTTTATCAAAAATTATCTTTTCGCCCCCAATTTTTTATCTTCCCAAGGCTAAGAGAAGAAATTGGACCCCAAATGTTGTTGTGCAATTTGTCCTGAGTACGCTAATATCCCATATGTAGGGGTAAACCACTGTTTGGGGCGCATGGCAGAGCTCGGAAAGGAAGGAGCGCCGTTTGACTTTTCAATGCAAAAATGACAGGAATTGAGATAGGATGCCATGTTGCGTTTGGAGAGCCACTGATGTACCTAAACATTGAAACCCCCCACAAGTGAAACCACTTTGGAAAGTAGACCCCCTAAGGAACTTATCTAGATGTGTTGTGAGAGCTGTGAACCCCCAAGTGTTTCACTACAGTTTATAACGCAGAGCCGTGAAAATAAAAAAAAATTTTTTTCCACAAAAATTCTTTTTTAACCCCCAGTTTTGTATTTACCCAAGGGTAACAGGAGAAATTGGACCCAAAAAGTTGTTGTCAAATTTGTCCTGAGTACGGTGATACCCCATATGTGGGGGAGAACCACCGTTTGGGCGCATGGCAGAGCTCGGAAGGGAAGGAGCGCCGTTTTGGAATGCAGACTTAGATTGAATGGTCTGCAGGCATCACATTGCATTTGCAGAGCCCCTAATGTACCTAAACAGTAGAAACCCCCCACAGGTAACCCCATGTTGGAAACTAGGCCCCCCAAGGAACTTATCTAGATGTGTTGTGAGAACTTTGAACCCCCAAGTGTTTCACTACAGTTTATAAGCCGTGAAAATAAAAAATATTTTTTTCCCACAAAAATGTTTTTTATCCCCCCAAATTTTTATTTTCCCAAGGGTAATAAGAGAAATTGGACCCCAAAAGTTGTTGTACAATTTGTCCTGAGTACGCTGATACCCCAAATGTTGGGGTAAACCCCTGTTTGGGCACACGGGAGAGCTCGGAAGGGAAGGAGCACTGTATTACTTTTTTTAATGCAGAATTGGCTGGAATTGAGATCAGACGCCATGTTGCGTTTGGAGAGCCCTGATGTGCCTAAACCGTGGAAATCCCCAATTCTAACTGAACTGCTAACCCAAACACATCCCTATTCCCAACCACACCCCTAATCCCAACCACACCCCTAACCCCAACCACACCCCTAACCCCAGCACACCCCTAATCCTAATCCCAGCCCTAACCACAACCCTAACTCAAACACACCCCTAACCCTAATCCCAACCATATCCCTAACCACAACCCTAACCCTGACACCCCTAACCCTAATCCCAACTGTAAATGTAATCCAAACCCTAACGTTATCCCCAACACTAACTGTAGCCCTAACCCTAACTTTAGCCCCAACCCTAAGCCTAAACATAAATATTTTGGCCTGCAGTCTAAATTTAGGTCGGGGTGCTGGTGCGACAGACCATAGGGTCTATGTTATGAAAGGTAATACAGTACCACAATGGACATAGAGGTCAGCGCACATACAGTGACCTGGCAATAACCCAAAAAACGAGGACGAGCTCTGAGACGTGGGAACTCTGTTGACCGCAATCCCTAATCCTCTCCAACCACACTAAAGGCAGCCGTGGATTGCGCCTAACGCTCCCTATGCAACTCGACATGGCCTGAGAAACTAGCTAGCCTGAAGATAGAAAATAAGCCTACCTTGCCTCAGAGAAATACCCCAAAGGAAAAGGCAGCCCCCACATATAATGACTGTGAGTTAAGATGAAAAGACAAACGTAGAGATGAAATAGATTTAGCAAAGTGAGGCCCAACTTTCTGAACAGAGCGAGGATAGGAAAGGTAACTTTGCGGTCAACACAAAACCCTACAAAAATCACGCAAAGGGGGCAAAAAGACCCTCCGTACCGAACTAACGGCACGGAGGTACACCCTCTGCGTCCCAGAGCTTCCAGCAAGCAGGAAAAAACAAATTGACAAGCTGGACAGAAAAAAAACAGCAAACAAATAGCAAAGAGGAACTTAGCTATGCAGAGCAGCAGGCCACAGGAACGATCCAGGAGGAAACAGGTCCAATACTAGAACATTGACTGGAGGCCAGGATCAAAGCACTAGGTGGAGTTAAATAGAGCAGCACCTAACGACTTCACCACATCACCTGAGGAAGGAAACTCAGAAGCCGCAGTACCACTTTCCTCCACCAACGGAAGCTCACAGAGAGAACCAGCCGAAGTACTACTTGTGACCACAGGAGGGAGCTCTGCCACAGAATTCACAACAGTACCCCCCCCTTGAGGAGGGGTCACCGAACCCTCACCAGAGCTCCCAGGACGACCAGGATGAGCCATATGAAAGGCAAGAACAAGATCGGGAGCATGGACATCAGAGGCAAAGACCCAGGAATTATCTTCCTGAGCATAACCCTTCCACTTAACCAGATACTGGAGTTTCCGCCTTGAAACACGAGAATCCAAAATCTTCTCCACAATATACTCCAACTCCCCCTCCACGAAAACCGGGGCAAGAGGATCAACAGATGGAACCATAGGTGCCACGTATCTCCGCAACAATGACCTATGGAATACGTTATGTATGGAAAAAGAATCTGGAAGGGTCAGACGAAAAGGCACAGGATTAAGAACCTCAGAAATCCTACACGGACCAATAAAACGAGGTTTAAACTTAGGAGAGGAAACCTTCAAAGGAATATGACGAGAAGATAACCAAACCAAGTCCCCAACCCGAAGTCGGGGACCCACACAGCGTCTGCGATTAGCGAAACGTTGAGCCTTCTCCTGGGACAAAGTCAAATTGTCCACTACATGAGTCCAAATCTGCTGCAACCTGTCCACCACAGTATCCACACCAGGACAGTCCGAAGACTCAACCTGCCCTGAAGAGAAACGAGGATGGAACCCAGAGTTGCAGAAAAACGGTGAAACCAAGGTAGCCGAGCTGGCCCGATTATTAAGGGCGAACTCAGCCAAAGGCAAAAAGGACACCCAGTCATCCTGATCAGCAGAAACAAAGCATCTCAGATATGTTTCCAAGGTCTGATTGGTTCGTTCGGTCTGGCCATTAGTCTGAGGATGGAAAGCCGAGGAAAAAGACAAGTCAATGCCCATCCTACCACAAAAGGCTCGCCAAAACCTCGAAACAAACTGGGAACCTCTATCAGAAACTATATTCTCTGGAATGCCATGTAAACGAACCACATGCTGGAAAAACAATGGCACCAAATCAGAGGAGGAAGGCAATTTAGACAAGGGTACCAAATGGACCATCTTAGAGAAGCGATCACAGACCACCCAAATGACTGACATCTTTTGAGAGATGGGAAGATCTGAAATAAAATCCATAGAGATATGTGTCCAAGGCCTCTTCGGGACCGGCAAGGGCAAAAGCAACCCACTGGCACGAGAAGAGCAGGGCTTAGCCCGAGCACAAATCCCACAGGACTGCACAAAAGTATGCACATCCCGCGACAGAGATGGCCACCAAAAGGATCTAGCCACTAACTCTCTGGTACCAAAGATTCCAGGATGACCAGCCAACACCGAACAATGAACCTCAGAGATAACTTTATTCGTCCACCTATCAGGGACAAACAGTTTCTCCGCTGGGCAACGATCAGGTTTATTAGCCTGAAATTTTTGCAGCACCCGCCGCAAATCAGTGGAGATGGCAGACACAATTACTCCCTCTTTGAGGATACCCGCCGGCTCAGATACACCCGGAGAGTCGGGCACAAAACTCCTAGACAGAGCATCCGCCTTCACATTTTTAGAGCCCGGAAGGTATGAAATCACAAAGTCAAAACGGGCAAAAAACAACGACCAACAAGCTTGTCTAGGATTCAACCGCTTGGCGGAATCAAGATAAGTCAAGTTCTTATGATCAGTCAAGACCACCATGCGATGCTTAGCTCCTTCAAGCCAATGACGCCACTCCTCGAATGCCCACTTCATGGCCAGCAACTCTCGATTGCCCACATCATAATTTCGCTCAGCAGGCGAAAACTTCCTGGAAAAGAAGGCGCATGGTTTCATCACCGAGCAATCAAAACTTCTCTGCGACAAAACAGCCCCTGCTCCAATCTCAGAAGCATCAACCTCGACCTGGAGCGGAAGCGAAACATCTGGTTGACACAACACAGGAGCAGAAGAAAAACGACGCTTCAACTCTTGAAAAGCTTCCACCGCAGCAGAAGACCAATTGACCAAATCAGCACCTTTCTTGGTCAAATCGGTCAATGGTTTAGCAATACTAGAAAAATTGCAGATGAAGCGACGATAAAAATTAGCAAAGCCCAGGAACTTTTGCAGACTTTTCAGAGATGTCGGCTGAGTCCAATTATGGATGGCTTGGACCTTAACAGGGTCCATCTCGATAGTAGAAGGGGAAAAGATGAACCCCAAAAATGAAACCTTCTGAACACCAAAGAGACACTTTGATCCCTTCACAAACAAAGAATTAGGACGCAGGACCTGAAACACCGTTCTGACCTGCTTCACATGAGACTCCCAATCATCCGAGAAGATCAAAATGTCATCTAAGTACACAATCAGGAATTTATCCAGGTACTCTCGGAAGATGTCATGCATAAAGGACTGAAACACTGATGGAGCATTGGCAAGTCCAAATGGCATTACTAGATACTCAAAATGGCCCTCGGGCGTATTAAATGCAGTTTTCCACTCATCGCCTCGCTTAATACGCACAAGATTATACGCACCACGAAGATCTATCTTGGTGAACCAACTAGCCCCCTTAATCCGAGCAAACAAATCAGATAACAATGGCAAGGGGTACTGAAATTTAACCGTGATCTTATTTAGAAGGTGGTAATCTATACAAGGTCTCAGTGAACCATCCTTCTTGGCTACAAAAAAGAACCCTGCTCCTAATGGCGACGATGACGGGCGAATATGCCCCTTCTCCAAAGACTCCTTCACATAACTCCGCATAGCGGCGTGCTCAGGCACAGATAAATTAAACAGTCGACCTTTTGGGAATTTACTACCAGGAATCAAATCGATAGCACAATCACAATCCCTATGCGGAGGTAGGGTATCGGACTTGGGCTCATCAAATAAATCCCGGTAATCAGACAAGAACTCAGGAACCTCAGAAGGGGTGGATGACGAAATAGTCAGAAATGGGACATCACCATGTACCCCCTGACAACCCCAGCTGGACACAGACATGGATTTCCAATCTAATACTGGATTATGGACTTGTAGCCATGGCAACCCCAACACGACCACATCATGCAGATTATGCAACACCAGAAAGCGAATAACCTCCTGATGTGCAGGAGCCATGCACATGGTCAGCTGGGTCCAGTACTGAGGCTTATTCTTGGCCAAAGGCGTAGCATCAATTCCTCTCAATGGAATAGGACACTGCAAGGGCTCCAAGAAAAACCCACAACGCCTAGCATACTCCAAGTCCATCAAATTCAGAGCAGCGCCTGAGTCCACAAATGCCATGACAGAATACGATGACAAAGAGCAGATCAAGGTAACAGAAAGAAGAAATTTTGACTGTACCGTACCAATGGTGGCAGACCTAGCGAACCGCTTAGTGCGCTTAGGACAATCAGAGATAGCATGAGTGGAATCACCACAGTAGAAACACAGCCCATTCAGACGTCTGTGTTCTTGCCGTTCAACTCTAGTCAAAGTCCTATCGCACTGCTTAGGCTCAGGTTTAAGCTCAGGTAATACCGCCAAATGTTGCACAGATTTACGCTCGCGCAAGCGTCGACCGATCTGAATGGCCAAAGACATAGACTCATTCAGACCAGCAGGCATAGGAAATCCCACCATGACATCCTTAAGGGCTTCAGAGAGACCTTTTCTGAAAATAGCTGCGAGCGCACCTTCATTCCACTGAGTGAGTACGGACCACTTTCTAAATTTCTGACAATATACCTCTATTTCATCCTGACCCTGACACAGAGCCAGCAAATTCTTCTCTGCCTGATCCACAGAATTAGGCTCATCGTACAGCAATCCGAGCGCCAGGAAAAATGCATCGATATTACTTAAAGCAGGATCTCCTGACGCAAGAGAAAATGCCCAGCCCTGAGGGTCGCCACGCAAAAAAGAAATAACGATCCTAACTTGTTGAACTGGGTCACCAGAGGAGCGAGGTTTCAAAGCCAGAAATAGTTTACAATTATTTTTGAAACTCAGAAATTTAGTTCTATCTCCAAAAAACAAATCAGGAATAGGAATTCTCGGTTCTAACATAGAATTCTGAACCACAAATACTTTGTACTCTTGCCGTGAGCTGATCCACACATGAAGACAGACCTTTAATGTCCATTGCTACACCTGTGTCCTGAACCACCCAAATGTCTAGGGGACAAAAAAGGCAAAACACAGTGCAAAGAAAAAAAAATGGTCTCAGAACTTCTTTTTTCCCTCTCTTAGGAATCATTAGTACTTTTGGCCTCCAGTACTGTTATGAAAGGTAATTCAGTACCACAATGGACATAGAGGTCAGCGCACATACAGTGACCTGGCAATAACCCAAAAAACGAGAACGAGCTCTGAGACGTGGGAACTCTGTTGACTGCAATCCCTAATCCTCTCCAACCACACTAAAGGCAGCCGTGGATTGCGCCTAACGCTCCCTATGCAACTCGGCACGGCCTGAGAAACTAGCTAGCCTGAAGATAGAAAATAAGCCTACCTTGCCTCAGAGAAATACCCCAAAGGAAAAGGCAGCCCCCACATATAATGACTGTGAGTTAAGATGAAAAGACAAACGTAGAGATGAAATAGATTTAGCAAAGTGAGGCCCAACTTTCTGAACAGAGCGAGGATAGGAAAGGTAACTTTGCGGTCAACACAAAACCCTACAAAAACCACGCAAAGGGGGCAAAAAGACCCTCCGTACCGAACTAACGGCACGGAGGTACACCCTCTGCGTCCCAGAGCTTCCAGCAAGCAGGAAAAAACAAATTGACAAGCTGGACAGAAAAAAAACAGCAAACAAATAGCAAAGAGGAACTTAGCTATGCAGAGCAGCAGGCCACAGGAACGATCCAGGAGGAAACAGGTCCAATACTAGAACATTGACTGGAGGCCAGGATCAAAGCACTAGGTGGAGTTAAATAGAGCAGCACCTAACGACTTCACCACATCACCTGAGGAAGGAAACTCAGAAGCCGCAGTACCACTTTCCTCCACCAACGGAAGCTCACAGAGAGAACCAGCCGAAGTACCACTTGTGACCACAGGAGGGAGCTCTGCCACAGAATTCACAACAGGTCTAGTATCAGTGTTCTGTTAGAATCCACCGCACTCCCTAAGTGGAATATCTTGTACACAAATGTAGATTTTTTTGAAAATTGCTAATTTATTCATGTGAAAACGAAGTCAATCATATATATCAGACCAAATAATAGGCAATCATTACAAAATTTTAATTAATTAAATTAGCAATTTTCAAAAAAATCTACATTTCTGTACAAGATATTCCACTTAGGGAGTGCGGTGGATTCTAACACAACACCAACCCTAAGCCTAACTTTAGCCCCAACCCTAACTGTAGCCCTAACCCTAACTTTAGCCCCAACCCTAAAACTAACTTTAGCCCTAGCCCTAACCCTAACTTTAGCCCCAACCCTAACTGTAGCCCTAACCCTAGCCCCAACCCTAACCTTAGCCTCAACCCTAACCCTACCCCTAACCCTATCCCTATCCCTAGCCCTAACCCTAGCACTAACCCTAGCCCTAACCCTAGCCCTAAACCTAACCCTAGCCCTAACCCTAACCCTAGTCCTAACCCTAGCCCTAGCCCTAACCTTAGCCCTAACTCTAGCCCTAACCCTAGCCCTAACTGTAGCCCTAACCCTAATGGGAAAATGGAAATAAATAAATTTTTTTATTTTATTATTTTTCCCTAACTAAAAGGGTGATGAAGGGGGTTTGATTTACTTTTATAGCGGGTATTTTAGCAGATTTTTATGATTGGCAGCTGTCACACACAAAAAGACGCAGTTTATTGCAAAAAATAGTTTTTGCGTCTCCACATTTTGAGAGTTATAATTTTTCCATATTTTGGTCCACAGAGTCATGTGAGGTCTTGTTTTTTGCAGGAAGAATTGACGTTTTTATTGGTATTATTTTCCAGCACGTGACATATTTTGATCGCTTTTTATTCTGATTTTTGTGAGGCAGAATAACCAAAAAACAGCTATTCATGAATTTCTTTTGGGGGGGCGTTTATACCGTTCCACGTTTGGTAAAATTGATAAAGCAGTTTTATTCTTCGGGTCAGAATGATTACAGCAATACCTCATTTATATCTTTTTTATGTTTTGGCGATTTTATATGATAAAAACTATTTTATAGAAAAAATAATTATTTTTGCATCGCTTTATTCTGAGGACTGTAACTTTTTTATTTTTTCGCTGATGATGCTGTTTGGCGGCTCGTTTTTTGCGGGACAAGATGACGGTTTCAGTGGTACCATGTTTATTTATATCCATCTGTTTGATCGCGTGTTATTCCAGTTCTTGTTCGGTGGTGTGATAATAAAGCGTTCTTTTTTGCCTGGTTTTTTTATTTTTTTACGGCGTTCACTGAAGGGGTTAACTAGTGGGACAGTTTTATAGGTGGGGTCATTACGGATGCAGCAATACTAAATGTGTACTTTTATTTTTTTTTATTATTTAGATAAAGAAATGTATTTATGGGAACAATATATATATATTTTATTTAGTTTTTTTTTTTTTTTACACATCTAAATGTTTTTTTTTTTACTTTATGATGTTGTCCCAGGGAGGGGGCATCACACTATAAGGTCAGATCGCTGATCTGACACTTTGCACAGCACTGTGTCAGATCAGCGATCTGACAAGCAGGTCTGCAGGCTTACCAGCGCCTGCTCTGAGCAGGCGCTTGTAAGCCACCTCCCTGCAGGACCTGGAAGTAGCCCCACGCAGCTGACACCCGGCCGCGATCGGCTGCACTCCCCCTGTGATCGCGGCCGATTGCATATGACATACTATCCCATCACTGGAAATTAAGTCCCAGGTCAACTCGACAGGATAGTACGTCATATGGGATTAAGGGGTTAAAGTAGCAGCAAAATAAGTAAGATCTCTAAAATTTCATTAACATGACGCATTTTTCATTGTGTTTTTCTCATTTTAGCTGCAGTGATTTTTTATTTAACATATATTTCGAGCATGCCAAAGTCACTCATTTAGCATACGAGCCTGCTTCGATAACACCTTATCCAAGCAAATTCGCTCATCACTAATGAAAATGCATAAGAAAAGCACATAATGTAATCTACCCAGTGATTTTCCAGTCAACATTGTGTTTTTGAAGAGAAAAAAATGGTGCAAAAAAGCTGTGTGTAAACATACCCTTTGACAGTTTATACCCAAATGTCTATGTAACTGTAACTGTAGAAATCAATGAGTAAAACTCCAAACTGAAAAGAACCAATTTAAGATGCATGGGAAAGGAAAAAATTATCATTTTATTCTTACAAATTATCCCTAACACTTCCCAAGTTCTATCCAGCATTTCTATCCCATGCAGTTCTCCATGGATTCCTCTGATCTCCAAGCTCTTATGTTTTATTATAGAGTTTTATTTCTATTACAACACTTTAAATGTAACTCTGGGCACTTATAAAAATCTTCCTTCTCAGATTCCTATTCTCGGCCATAGAGAATAGCAGTGATAGTAGTTGTTAGTTCTGGTATAGTAAAGATGTTCAGTGTATTGTGTCAATGGTTGAATGAACAGTCTTGAAAAGTGGCAACCACTGTTAAGAGACAGCAACAGGCTCAGAGCAATTCTCTTCCAACCTCGTCTTGGCAGGTAATACAAAGTGCATTACTCAGTCAATGGAGAAAACGAGCTCAGGAGAAAGCACTTCACGGTGTTACAAGAGTCTGAAATCTTTGTTCCACTGAAAGATATGATGGGAGTAAAATTTGGAATAACGTAGGTATTCGACAACAACAACAAGTTTCAATGATTTCCTTCATAAAACTGCTGTCCTTAATTACTAATAGATTTAGTAGCCTGGATCACGATGAGGGATATTGTCATAGACTGAACACACTACACAGTATGTATCTGCAAAATAACCTCATGCCTCTGAAAAATGGTGTGAAATGTTAGTAATAATGGAAGACCTAACGATGTTGGTATGACAGCTATTCCCTATCCACTAAGGGATAATTAATTTCCCGATTTCTGGGGTTTTGACTACTGGGACCCTCATTGATTCCGTGAACTGGGTTGTGAATGGGACGGTGGTCAATCATGACACTGCCACTCCATTAGTTTTTAATGAGGCAGCCAAAGACATCTGGTCTTCTACCCTCACGTAACCTAAATGGAGCAGAAATTCGCATGATGGACCCCCACTCCATTCACATAGGGCTATTTAGTGATCCACGTCTCTAGATTGGTGGGGGTCCCAGCAGTTGAACACACTGCAGTTGGTAAGTGATCCCCTATCCATGAAAGATATTTTAGAAACTTGAGATTACCTTTTTAAAAATAAATCTTAACATCATGTCTGAGATTAGATATAGCTACAAATTCAACCGCACACATTTATTTATTTATAACATAACAGATTGGGCCTTTAAAGGGAATCTGTCACCAGGTTTTTGACAATGAGGCCACGTTCACACATTCAGTATTAGGTCAATATTTTACATCAGTATTTGTAAGCCAAAACCAGGAGTCGGTGATAAATACAGAAGTGGTGACGTGTTTCTATTATACGTTTCCTCTGATTGTTCCACTCCTGGTTTTGGTTTACAAATACTGAGGTAAAATACTGACCAAATACTAAACATGTGAACATGGCCTTAATCATAGAGCAGCATAATGTAGAGAAAGAGACTCTGCCTCCCGTGATGTGTGAGTTACTTTGCTGCTTGCTGTAGTTTTGAGACAGTAGGATGGGAGGTTTGAACCCATGTCTACAATCCCCACTCCACAAACTTTCATACCCTCGCAGAAATCTTAAACATCTTGACCTACATTCATTCTCTGAATCCCTCCACCCTCTCACAGACATAAGTTCCATACACAATGCGGATGCTGCTGCCGCTCTATATAACACCACAATAGCTGTAGCTTTGGAATCTGCTGCCCCCCTAACACATACCAAAGCTCGCAAAATCAACAGACAGCCCTGGCACACCAGCCTGACCAAAGAACTGAGGCGAGCTTCCAGGGCTGCTGAGCAAATATGGAAAAGATCCCACTCCAACGAGCACTTCATCGCATTCAAACAGTCCCTCACTATTTTCAAGACCACACTCGCCACAGCTAAACAAACCTACTTCTCATCTCTCATATCCTCCCTGTCTCACAACCCTAAACAGTTATTCAACACCTTCAATTCTCTCCTCCGTCCCCCAGCACCTCCTCCCTCCCCACTTATCTCAGCTGAAGACTTTGCCTCATTTTTCAAGCAGAAGATTGATAGCATCAGAGACAGTTTTGGTCAACAACCCCCAGAGCCCTTCCTCCCGACTTCCCAGCCCTCCACCTCCAAAACCAACTTCTCCACCATTACAGAAGATCAACTCTCCACTCTACTCTCAAGATCGCATCTCACCACCTGTGCACTTGACCAGCTCCCATCCCACTTCATCCCAAACCTCACCACCGTCTTCATCCCAACCCTAACCCATCTCTTCAACCTATCACTAACAACTGGTGTTTTCCCCTCAAGCTTTAAACATGCCTCCATCACACCTATCCTCAAAAAGCCCTCTCTTGACCCATCCTCTGTATCTAGCTATCGCCCTATATCACTTCTCCCATATGCCTCAAAACTACTGGAACAACACGTCTACTTTGAACTGTCCTCACATCTCTCTTCTTGCTTCCTCTTTGACCGCTTACAATCTGGCTTCCGGTCACACCATTCCACTGAAACTGCCCTAACTAAGGTCACCAATGACCTCTTAACCGCCAAGAGCAAGCGACACTACTCTGTCCTCCTCCTCCTCGACCTGTCGGCTGCCTTTGACACAGTGGACCATTCCCTATTATTACAGACCCTCTCATCCCTTGGCATCACAGACTTGGCCCTATCCTGGATCTCATCATACCTAACAGACCGGACATTCAGCGTCTCCCACTCACACACCACCTCCTCACCTCGCCCCCTATCTGTCGGAGTCCCACAAGGTTCAGTTCTTGGGCCCCTGCTCTTCTCCATTTACACCTTTGGCCTGGGACAGCTCATAGAATCTCATGGCTTTCAGTATCATCTCTATGCTGATGACACACAGATCTACATCTCTGGACCAGATATCACCTCCCTACTAACCAGAATCCCTCAATGTATGTCCACTATTTCATCCTTCTTCTCCGCTTGATTTCTGAAACTTAACATGGACAAAACAGAATTCATCATCTTTCCCCCATCTCACGCGACCCCCCTAACGAACCTATCCATTACAGTGCATGGCTGCCCACTCTCCCCAGTCCCACAAGCTCACTGCCTAGGGGTAATCCTTGATGCTGATCTCACCTTCAAACCACATATCCAAGCCCTTTCCACTTCCTGCCAACTTCAGCTCAAAAATATTTCACAAATCCGTACATTCCTCAACCAAGAATCTGCAAAAACCCTAGTCCATGTCCTCATCATCTCTCGCCTTGACTACTGCAACCTCCTCCTCTGTGGTCTCCCCTCTAACACTCTCGCACCCCTCCAATCTATTCTAAACTCTGCTGCCCAACTAATCCACCTGTCCCCCGCTATTCCCCGGCCTCTCCCCTCTGTCAATCCCTTCACTAGCTCCCCATTGCCCAGAGACTCCACTACAAAACCCTAACCATGACGTACAAAGCCATCCACAACCTGTCTCCTCCATACATCTGTGACCTTGTCTCCCGGTACTTACCTACACGCAACCTCCGATCCTCACAAGATCTCCTTCTCTACTGCCCTCTTATCTCCTCTTCCCACAATCGTATACAAGATTTCTCTCGCGTATCACCCTTAGGGTACCGTCACACAGTGGCACTTTGTTTTTAATTAAGTAAAAAGGGCAGCACACTGCAGCGCCAAAACATGCAAACTTGAAAACACGAAATTTGAACTGCATTACTGCACTAGAAATATGAAAAATGAGAGCTTTTAGCGCATAAAAATGGCCATATTTATGTGTACCTCGTAGCCACTTTACGGCATCTCTCTTATACGAGGTCCTACGCTTGACCTACCTCGTTGAGAATAAACGTCTCCATCTGAATGGGTACATGTGAAACCTCTTCTTGGACTCAAATTCTCTCTTTCTGTGGAGGGGTATTGGACCTACTATAATTAAAACACCTGTGGCTAGGAGGCGGGGAGTGCACGATCAGAAGGCTAAAGAATACATTTCAAAAACCTGACCTGCACATCCAAACATAGACTGAGTGTGAACAGGTGCTGAACCCAGAGTCGCCAACTCGTATATAGTTAAGTAAAAAGGGCAGCACACTGCAGCGCCAAAACATGCAAACTTGAAAACACGAAATTTGAACTGCATTACTGCACTAGAAATATGAAAAATGAGAGCTTTTAGCGCATAAAAATGGCCATATTTATGTGTACCTCGTAGCCACTTTACGGCATCTCTCTTATACGAGGTCCTACGCTTGACCTACCTCGCTGAGAATAAACGTCTCCATCTGAATGGGTACATGTGAAACCTCTTCTTGGACTCAAATTCTCTCTTTCTGTGGAGGGGTATTGGACCTACTATAATTAAAACACCTGTGGCTAGGAGGCGGGGAGTGCACGATCAGAAGGCTAAAGAATACATTTCAAAAACCTGACCTGCACATCCAAACATAGACTGAGTGTGAACAGGTGCTGAACCCAGAGTCGCCAACTCGTATATAGTTAAGTAAAAAGGGCAGCACACTGCAGCGCCAAAACATGCAAACTTGAAAACACGAAATTTGAACTGCACTTTGATCGCTAGGACAGCACGATCCGTGACGTTCCAGCGATATCCTTACGATCTCGCTGTGTCTGACACGCTACTGCGATCAGGGACCCCACTGAGAATCGTACGTCGTAGCAGATCGTTTGAAACTTTATTTCGTCGCTGGATCTCCTGCTGACATCGCTGAATCGGCGTGTGTGACGCCGATTCAGCGATGTCTTCACTGGTAACCAGGGTAAACATCGGGTTACTAAGGGCAGGGCCGCGCTTAGTAACCCGATATTTACCCTGGTTACCAGTGTAAATGTAAAAAAAAAAAAACACTACATACTTACATTCCCGGTGTCTGGTCATGTCCCTCGTCTTCAGCTTCCCGCACTGACTGGTGAGCGCCGGCCAGCCATAAAGTACAGCGGTGACGTCACCGCTGTGCTTTCCGGCTGTCCGGCGCTCACCGTCAGTGCAGAGAAGCACAGCGCCGAGGGACGCGACAGGAATGTAAGTATGTAGTGTTTGTTTTTTTTAACGTTTACGCTGGTAACCAGGGTAAACATCGGGTTACTAAGCGCGGCCCTGCGCTTAGTAACCCGATGTTTACCCTGGTTACCAGGGGACTTCGGGATCGTTGGTCGCTACAGTGTGACAGCTCTCCAGCGACCACACAGCGACGCTGCAGCGATCGACATCGTTGTCGTATCGCTGCAGTGTCGTTTTAGTGTGACGGTACCCTTACTCTGGAACCCTCTTCCACAACACATCAAACTCTCGCCTACCATCAAAACCTTCAAAAAGAACCTGAAGACACACCTCTTCGGACAAGCCTACAACCTGCAGTAACCACCGATCGACCAAAGCGCTGCATGACCAGCTCTATCCTCACCTACTGTATTCTCAACCATCCCTTGTAGATTGTGAGCCATCGCGGGCAGGGTCCTCACTCCTCCTGTACTAGTTATGACTTGTATTGTTTAAGATTATTGTACTTGTTTTTATTATGAATACCCCTCCTCGCATGTGAAGCGCCATGGAATAAATGGCGCTATAACAATAAAAAATAATAATAATAATAACCTCTCTGGTGATGGTGAGGTGGTATCAGAGTTATTGCAGGCTGTAAGATTTTCCAAAGAGATGAGTTTTCAGGTTGTGTCTGAAGGTTTTCAATTCTAGGAGACACTCTGATGTGTTGAATTCATGAGGATGGGGAATTCTTGGGAAAAATCTTGGAGGCAATTGGGTGAGGAACGTATGAGAGTAGAGTAAAGCAGGACATCTTGTGAGGAGCGCAGATCACATGAAGGGAGGTATCAGGAGATCAGTTTGGAAATGTACTGAGGAGACAGATTATTGTAAGTGATTATTAGTAGTTTAAATTGAATTTGGTGGGGAATTGGAAGCCAATGAAGGAATTGGCAGAGGGCAGAGGTGGAGGAGTAATCGGACAGTGGAGTTAATGATAGACCCAATGGGTGCCAGAGAGTTAAATGGGAGGCCATAGAAGAGAGTATCGCAATTGTCGAGGCGAGAGAAGATAACATTTTCATTGATTCGGGGTTGAAGTAAGATTATTAGGTACACTTAATAACTGCAATTTCCATGCTCAATTGTGACAAGGAGAGCGTCACTTCATCTAGTAATTAACACATTTACTATCAGTTAGTAAACATGTATTTCTCCATCATGGTTTGCACAGATATAAAGATTCTCAATATGTGGATGTCACAATATTATGATTTAGACCTTTAAGTCAGAGAAGTTTTACACCAATGTTAACAGATGTCAAACACGTTTTGCGTAGAGCTAAATTATGGAAATATTAAGTATATTGTTTTTGAAAATAAAAAACCTGCACAGGTCTGACAATTAACTTCATTACACTAGTCCTATTCTTTCTATAATAAGGCACTCTTAAAACTAAGGTGACATAAAAGTTCTAACATTTACATTTCCAAGATAATGCCCACAGCACTTTTTTTTAATGCAATAGTCTTCTGTTTAATTCACGGAATAGCAAATAGGATTGTAACAAACATGAGAATGTCTTCCTGGCAATGCTTAGTGCTAATCTAACACAGATCAGTCGTCTATTTGATCAGCCGGCATGTCCAGTATTGATTGCTCAGCCGATAGGGAACACAAGCTTTTTAAGCACTAAACTGCTCTGGCCTCCTTCCTCGTGTTCTTACCAAGATCCCAAATGGGTTTCACAAGAGGGAATAAGGTTCACGATCTCTATAGATAACATGTAGCCTTTTCTCAAACTTTCTTTTCTGGTAAAAAAAAATATATGGAGTTTGGTAGTTTGAAGCATAGTAGTAGAGAAGGATCCTGGAAATACACTAAACATATTAATAGGGCTCAATTTACCTGCCATATGCCTAAATGGTGTCCTTTTGGCATTTCCATATTGGTAAGCAGGGGTAGACACAGAAGAAAAATAAATGAAAATAAATAGTGGCCCCTTGTTATCCAATAGCTCACAGAATAGACATGCAACCTTATAGACAGTGGGAAGCTGCGTTATAAAAAGAGTGGTCCTCCTTACTCATTAGAGGTCTATGAAGGTACACCCATGGCATGTCTGCTCCTGCAGTATGCATCAACACACCTAATTTTGCTTCATGGAATATTATAGTACACCATTATTTGCAGACTTGCAGAGGTATTCAGTGAGTGTATATCACATTGTATGCATTTTAATACCAGAGTCCTACAAGTGATATATGCTACTATATGCCTATTCATGGTCACATGTTGGAGCCTTCATCTAAGGTAACGGTTGGTAAGTTCTGTCAGTGCATACCTTGAAGAAGAAGGCAGAGTATGGACAGAGCCTTACATGAGTTTTCATTCTCCAATTACCAACCTAGATGGGTATCCATTTATTAACACATTAATGTGCACCATGGGCACATTCAATGTCTATGTAACTGCCTGAGATAGCCAAGTATAGGGCAGTCCCCACTTCATTCTATTGAGGCATTTCAGAGCCGCATTCTCAGGATAACTGATGGCCCAAGGGTAGGACCCACAGCAAACAGTCAGTTATCACTAGAGAGGAGTGAATCAATAGATGACAAATAATTGCTTGGAATTCTTCAAAAAAGAATCTGGATTTGATAGTGTCCAAATGTTTCAGGAATTTCATATGCAACACCTAATAATATCCCTAATAAACAGCCATGAAGGGAAAACATGAATACACCGAAAGAACTACCTTCACACAAAGGCCATAAAGTTAAAAAGTAACTTTTATTGATAACAATACTGTATTAAAAAATTGATAATGGCGGGTGAACACCTAAGGCACAGGACAGAAGGTGGGCAACCCAGAGCAAAACTCCATATATAACAATAGCAGCACCATAAGTACAGTATAATCAGGCATGTGCCAATGTGCAGTTAGTCATGTACAAACATGCAAGCAAAGATGGCAAGATAAACAGTGAAAATACCGAAATGCTTCGGTGCGAAACGAGCGTCGGGGGTGGTGGGTCCCAAGGAGCGCTCCATTTGGTAACTATATATATTTATTTCTACTGTTGTATTTTCACTGTTTATCTTGCCATCTTTGCTTGCATGTTTGTACATGACTAACTGCACATTGGCACATGCCTGATTATACTGTACTTATGGTGCTGCTATTGTTATATATGGAGTTTTGCTCTGGGTTGCCCACCTTCTGTCCTGTGCCTTAGTTGTTTACCAGCCATTATCAATTTTTTAATACAGTATTGTTATCAATAAAAGTTACTTTTTAACTTTATGGCCTTTGTGTGAAGGTAGTTCTTTCGGTGTATTCAGGAATTTGATATGCACAAATCCAGCAAAATGGCATACACCTACCCTACCTCCACAACTGGTCATCTGCTGCCTTCAGTATGGTTTTGAGTTTTTGTTCTCTTTGGTATTCTACATTGACTATGCCTCATGTCTCCCCAAGTGGTCATGTAGTATATGGTGCTTTCACACACATCATAAAGCCTAGACAGCATCGTAAGATGAAATAGACCAAAAGATGATCACAGATCTGAAGCTACAGAAGGACCGCTCAAGAAGCTACATTGGCAGCTCAGGGTGGGTCTAGGGCCAGTAAATATAGTATTTTCATTTTTTTACACCTATTCCCAACCCAACATTTATTATGCTTTGGCGTCTGGAAAGACCTCAGACCATAATAAATAGCAATCGGGGCATTTTCAGTTCTGTCCAAATTTATTTTGACCAAATCAAATCTGCCAGCCCATTTGAGCTGGTCTTCACTGAAAAAAATGTGGAGAGATTCGAACATCTTTAGTTGTGTCACCTGTCCTATCCATAGGTGATAACCTGCCAAGTTCGGAGTAACCTTTTAAATTCTACAGAATATTTTGAAGTATCTCCTTTAATGTCGACATATTGTCACTCCTTTAATCAGTTCCGCTTTGATGATGCAATACACTTACTACTACTCTTATAACTATTAGCACAAAAGTTCCATATTGGCATATATGCCACCTTGATAAACAGTGGAACTTTTGGTGGTCGTTCTTCGAGTACATGAAGTTACAGAAATATTGATACGAGTTTGCTAGAATGTTCTGAAGAAAGATTATTTTCCCTTTAACATCAAAGGATCCGTAATACCAAATTAGCTTTGAGGTTTTTTAGCAGGTTGAGTAAAAGACTGAGCTGAAAAATGATTATTATAGCCATCTAAAAGTATGTTTCTAAATAGTAGAGCAGCCATGATCACCCGGAGATACCTTCTGTAGAACAACATTATCAATTCATCAAAGAAGCAAATGTCATTAGGAACTGAAAGCCGGGGAATCACTGCATTTGATCTCCAGCGTTGATAGCATTGCTATTGATTGGCATATACTCTGGCTCTCATAGATGTAGACACAACAGATCAAACCTACTTGGTTCTTGTAACTTAACTAAGTTAAAACAAGGAAAACTGATAAAAGATGGCAAACTAAATTTTAACTCACGGGCAAGAACATTTCAACAATGAAAACAACAGGTTCAGTGCACGCAATGATAATATGTGACAAACAAAAATAATTTGGCCCAGGGGCGTATTTATTTATTTTACTGATTTATATAGCACCGTCATATTCCGCAATGCCTTGCATGCATCATCATGGGTCTCACAATCTACGTAAATTCCCTCTCAGTATGTCTTTGAAATTTGTTAGGAAACTGTAGGAAACCCACACAAATACGGGAAGGACATACAAAGACCTTGTAGATGTTCAGCTTGGTGGGATTTGTACTCATCATCTCAGCACTGCAAATTAATAGTGCTCACCACTGAGCCATCATGCTGGCCATGCTACATGCTGGGGTGTCATTTAAGGAAGGGCGAAAGTAGCTTGGTGGGTTGTCATTACCAGCTATTGTCAGAGGAGCTCCAACAAGCTACTTTTCTATGGCTCAAGTATTTTGATACAGGACAATGGCAATAAAGACAACCTTTGACCTTGGTGATATAAATTATTCTGTATGAGCCCATACTGCATCACTGTGTGCCTCAGAGATGATATATAAAGCTGTGGTATTTTCTAACACATGCTGTATTGTGATATTTTGTTCTTTGAAAGCATGGTTTCAAAGGTAAACACAATCCAGTATGGTGGCACCATTGGCGGTATATTGTTTAGCCATGTGCATCAGACTTTAGCTCAGTCAACTAAAAGATTTTTGTTAGATGAACCCCTAAGCTTAAAAGGGATGTCCACTACTCAGGCTACCCCTTCTGAATCTCTATGTTACTTCCTGGTAAAATAATAAGATTTATACTCACCTCCGCTGTTGGCACTAGCTCTTACGGGGATCGCCTGACATGTCACGCAATCCCTCTGGCCTATCACTGCAGACCTCTCTCTCTTGTATGGCCGAATGAAGACATCTGGACAAAGTGAGAGAGCAGCCACAGCTCTCGGTTAGAAAGTAAAAGAGGAGAATGTATAAGTGTTATTATTTTCTGAGAGAAAACATAGGGATTCACAAGGAGTTGTCCAAGAATTGGACAACCCCTTTAATTATACAGAAAAGTAAACACAATTTGTCACCTGTAGAGGGCTCTCACACATTATGGTGGCCTTATGCAATATTGTAAATATATTTCTGGAAAACCCACCAATATTAAATGGATCGGCCAACTATACATTGAAAATGGGGTCTACCGAATGTCCTCTGATGGAAGAGTTTCAAGAAGAATTCAATATAACTGATCTTTCTGATCCTTTATTGATGGTGGGGGCTTTAGGGTCATTTTGTTTTTACATGGGCCTAGGAGCTGTCTATCCACTTTATGTGATGTGATTTCTTTTCCATAATTCCACATAGATCACAGTGTTTCCATTGCTTCTTGTCATTTCCTAGGTCAGCTTTCCTCGGTTATTTTGCATCTGGCAAGTTTCCTTTCTGTTCAGTGTTTTAAATAAGTGTTGCTAATTGCTCCCTAATGAATTTCCGAGCTACGTATTTATTTAGAAATCAAGCTCTCAATTCATTTAATTGCTATGTTCTCCTCTTGAAAGTACTTGTGTTTTGGTTACACCAAATTATAGGGAACAAATGGGCTTTCCATAGGCAATTATTCCACTTGTCTACATAAAACCCGCTGGATCGCTTACAATATTCAAACTGATTTTTTAGCTGTGTAAATAATGTACTGAGGATATTTAAGGCTTCTTTGAGCATTTTTGCTGAAACGATCACTTCCTACAGCAGGGTGAACCGAGATTATTTTTCATGTATTGATATCATATATAATGAATGGGATCAGCATGTTACTAATCTATCTGAAACCATCAGACGTGAGGTTGAAGACTAAGGAAGGCAAATTTATTTTTTGCGCATTTCAATAATTTAACGACAACTTGTAAAATGTGTTTAGATCTAACGCTTGCAAACTGTCAGTCTACTTTCTTTAATTGTACCACATCATTTGGAGTCATCTCTCATCATTTTTAAAATCTCAATTTTCTTTTAGCGAGTGGAAGAATTTTTATTTCCATTAAGCATCTGAAACATGTACTGATTTAGTTCTCACAATTGAGGGTTAAAGGAACATTGAGAATATTCCAGCAATTCCTCTCTTAGGGCCCGATTCATCATAGCTTTTACGTCAGTTGTAAAAAGATTTGAAAAGTCACAACAACAACAATTTAGACCTTTGCTAAAATGTTGCAACTTTTGGCATTCTCATGCCATCTTCACCCAGCTCCAACAAAGTGGTTGGAACTGTGGCAAGACAGGACCTTGGCTACCATCACTCATCAAATTTGTGACGCGTGTCGGGGTGCACTGCACCACCCTGGTGGGGACTGGAGTAGGGTTTGTGTTGAGGTGCACAAGAAGGTGCACGCCACTTCTCCAATACTCCTGATTCATTAAGAGGCATGCACTTCTTAATGTATCAGGAGAGACTGACTCCAGTACACCCCCTCATCAAGACCAAATGACAACGCCGATCTTGATGAATCGGACCTTAGTCTCCTGGTAGCTTTATTTCATTTGCTATAGCATTACAATTAAAACTGAAAAAAAAAAATAAATATGTGGCATTGACAATGTAGTCAGTTATTGTCCAACCGCCAGGTCCCCAATAATTAGCACAACAATGGGGCTAAGCTGCAGTACCAGGCACAGCCACAAGTCCTGATGCGCTGCTGCACATGGATAAACATTGACGGGTGCACTTAAGAACTGTGGCTCATTCATTCTGCTAATCAATGTGGGCTCGGGGGCTTATTTCCCATCAATGTATATTTCTACCTCGTTGCTAGATCAAGAGGTTGAGTTACCAAACATCTTCTTTCCATGATACTCATCTCATTCAGTAAAGCACAAAGTTTAGTATAGTTATTTCACAACATAAAGACAATTCTATAACTCATTAATGGAATTATAATAATCTGAGCTGAAATAAATAATTTACCAGAATATAAAGTATTTTAAAACGAAACAAAAAAGTACAAGGAATGTATTACCAAACCTCAACTTTTATATCTGTTTGTTTTGATTGCAACATTCATCAAAATGCTCTAATATTATAATATTGAAAAATATTTTATACTACTGAGATATTGGAGAATTAAGATATTTCATTTTTTTCCATATGCATAACTCTTTATTTCAAAGAAATGCCGATAAGGATCAGGGTTGGCCTATTTTAACTTTCATCCTCCGACTATAAATATTTAGCAATGCAGAATATTCAGCTCAGCTCCGCGGCTGGGGGTGCATGCAGATGAGGTTCCGGAACCAATGAATAATGCAAATAAGAAGAGAGAGCGAGAGGACTGCAGGAATCCTCTCGACTTCACCTGGTGAGTCTCTGGATTTCTCGAACATTTGTCATTAAAACTAAAGTAATTTTCAAGTGGTGAAAGAGGTCAGCAGCAGCCACTCTTTACTATGGCACAGTTATAATAACATGCTACTAAGATAAGGCAATTGTTTTTTCTCCTCTGCGATGGTGCCTTATGGCGAAGCAATCATTTTAGTATGTTAGTGTGTTTCTGATGGGGCAAAACTTTCTCTTGGAGCTGGAAAAATGTTGAAGTCAGAACACTCAACTTCGTTAGCTTGGAAAAATACTTTTATAATCTCTTGTAGTTAAGATTGGAACCAGAAAGTCAACGAATTAACGTCATCCATGTTTTTTTTTTTTACTTGGCTTCAAAACAAACCATTATGTAATTTGCCAGAAATATGTAATTACTTTATGTGGTCTAAATGCAACTATTCTCACAAATCTGGCAGTTTTTCTATTGTTCCCGGGCCTCCCCATTCCTGAGATATGAACCATCTTCTCTCTTTTTGTGCATAGGAAATGTAATGGCCGCCATACACATTAGATAAAAGGTAGCCAAACCCCTTGATTTTGTTGTTATCTGCTGACTATACAGTGTGTGGTGGTCTCCACACTGTCCCAACAGATTATGTCTGAGGACTAAAGGATCTCCTTTGGTTCAGAGGGAAGATAAGCCAATGTGGGCTCTATCGTGGAGTATAGGAATGATTTGATCGTTCTCGAATATGTAGATGTTGGGAGATATAGATATCAGATGAATGATAGATTGGCCGTCAACTATCTAAAGTGCATGGCCAGCTAAAATCTTGTTAGTCAAGGGGTATAATCTTCAACTCTTCTCTGTGAGCATCTTTCTAAAGTTTATAAGTCTAGCTTTACATGAAGAGGAAAAATGGAAAAGGATGTCATATCTCATGAAGGGAGAGGCAGGAACAAAAAGAAAATCTCAGCATATAGAACAGACAATAATTGCATATTTTTGACAAGGGTTGGGTCTTCTTTAACCCCTTAATGACAGCCAATACACCTTTTAACTGACCTTACATATAAGAGAATAGCCTCCACATTCAGGTAACAATCCAGCAGCCGTCGGCTGTACACTATAGCTGACAATTTTCTGCATCAGCCACGATCAGTGTTTGCACCGTCCAAATCTGTTTAACCCCTTAGATGCTGCTGTAAATAGTGACTACATCATTATATATGGTTAACAGAGTGTGGGGGCTTCCTCTTTATCCCAATTGGTGCCCTCAGATCATGATTGTGTGGTCCTGATGTTTGCCATGGCAATTCATGACCAAATCGCGGCCTTAGAGTCTGACGGCTGTAGTAATCTGTTCAGAAGTTAGAGGAATTTAGGTGGTAAAAATACACATTTATATTTCTGTCATACCACTTTGCATTAATTCCTGAAAAGCACCTGAAGGGTTAATAAACTACCAGACAGCAGTTTTTGATATGTCAGGGGGTGCTGTTTTTAAAATGGTATCACGTTTGAGGGTTTCCCAAAATATAGGACCACTAAAGTCACTTCAAACATGGATAAGTCCCTAAAAAATAAATTTAGTAAATTTCCTTGAAAAAATGAAAAATTGCTGCTACAATTTTAAACCTCCTATAATGCTAAAAAAATAAAATAACATTTTACAAATGGTGCTGATGTAAAGCAGACATGTGGGAAATGTTATTTATTAATGGTTTGCTGTGGTATGACCATCTGGATTAAAGGGATAATCATTAAAATTTTGCTAATTTTTTAACATTTTTCTCAAATTTTTGATATTTTTTTTATAAATAAACACAAAACATATTGTTAAGGACTGGCGGAACGCACAAAGTATAGATGATATGAAACTAGGTGCGTTCGCAGTCCGAGGTCCACCGTGCAGGTAAAAACCCTGCTGCTAGTAAGACGGACTATATGGCGGTACTATAAGTATACACGCGCGGGTTAACTTCACCCTGCGTGAAGGAAGCGATCCTGTTGCGTCACAGGACCGCGGTACCACACATAGAGCGCGAGCAAGAAGTCAGCGAACACAACCCCAACTCAGGATTGAAGTCCGATTAGACCACTTGCTGGCACAACACCGCAACTGGGTGTGTAAGGAAACTATAGAAATAGTATATAAAGGCACGAGAGTGCATGCGGTGCCGCACTGACGGACGCCACTAACCACCCAGGCTTGGGTAAGGAAAGCGCAGAGGAAGCGCACGGCGCCGTACTGGCGGACACAGCAACTGGACGCTGTGATGTGTGTAACGTGCAGATGGCTAGTCGGGCGCTAGATAGCTACCATCATCCGCGAGCAGTCAACAACACTAAGGAGGGATACTTAGGAGCTTTCATCCATCGACATACATCCATCTACACACACACATTATATCAAGACAATACTAGCGCATGGCCGTGCGGTCATGCGCAGTTTATATAGTTGCAGTACAGGAAACAGCTACAGAAGTTTTGCCCTTTCAGGACCTGCCAAAAGGACCAATGGGATGTGCTGCAGTACCTGAGCATGTGACCCTCGATCTCCAATGGGAGATCTTGCCCTGGGCATGCTCAGTGTGTGCAAATAAGGACTTAGTCCCAGAGAAGCCCGCTCGCCGCAGATCAGTGCAGGGTACAACAGGAGAGCCAGAAAAGGCAGCAGTAACCCTTTGCACAGAATCAGTCCCAGCAAGACGCTGGGAGCGACGCCTCCGCTGAGCAGAGCCCACTGCGGCCGAAGCAGAATGGGAGACCGCAGCAGACACGGATCGAGATTCCCCCTGTGCAGCAGAGGAAACTCGACTCCTAACATTACCCCCCCTCCTAGGGCCCCCCCCTCCTTGGGCCTCGCTACGTTCGAAGGCAGCAATAAGCTGCAGAGCCCGAATATGCTCAGCAGGCTCCCAGGACCTATCCTCAGGGCCGTAACCCTTCCAATCTACCCAAAAAAAATTTTTGCCACGTACCACCTTGCACCCCAAGATAGCGTTCACCTCGAAATCGTCCGTAGACGAACCCGATGTCTCGGCAGATGTCTCAGAAAACCGGGACATGTATACGGGCTTAACAAGGGACACATGAAAGGTGTCGGTGATACCAAGGCGTGGAGGAAGGGCCAGACGGTAGACCACAGGATTAACCTGTTCGAGGACCTTGAAAGGACCTAAGTAGCGAGGAGCAAACTTAGTGGACTCAACACGCAGCCTGATGTTACGGGCGGAGAGCCACACTAAGTCGCCAGGAGCAAAGGTCGGAGCGGGGCGCCGATGAGCATCGGCGGAGGACCTCATTCTCTCCTTAGAGACCCGAATGGCATCCTGAGTGCGGTCCCAAATATCCCGTGCCTCCACAGCCCAGTCTGCCACCCTGGAGTCTGCGGAAGAAACGGGCATAGGCACAGGTACCCGTGGATGCTGACCATAGTTGAGGAGGAATGGGGTTTGTCCAGTGGAGTCGGCTACGGCGTTGTTCAGCGCAAACTCTGCCCATGATAGCAAAGATGCCCAGTCATCCTGCCTGGCTGAAACAAAATGTCGTAGGTATGTGACCAAGGTCTGGTTGGCCCTCTCTACCAACCCATTCGTCTCGGGATGATAAGCGGAAGAGAGATTCAACTCAATACTGAGAAGACGACAAAGCTCTCTCCAGAACCGAGACGCAAACTGGGGACCCCGGTCACTGACAATTTTGTCAGGCATACCATGTAGGCGGAAGATGTGTTTAATGAACAACGCTGCCAAGGCCTGTGCAGAAGGTAACCGTGGTAGCGGCACCAAATGCACCATTTTCGAGAAATGATCGGTGATGACCCAAATGATGGTACAGCCGTGAGATTTGGGTAAACCCACGACAAAGTCCATCCCGACCATCTCCCAGGGCCTATCTGCCACCGGCAAGGGATAGAGCAACCCAGCTGGCCTTTGACGCGGAGATTTATTTTTGGCGCAGGAGACACACGCCAGAATATAATCCCTGACATCCCGGACCATATGCAGCCACCAGTACGTCCTCGCCAGTAGCTCAGATGTCCTCTTTGTCCCAAAGTGTCCACCCACCCTGGACGAATGAGCCCAAGAGAGAACCTCCGGTCGCAAATTAATAGGCACAAAAGTCTTGCCGGTGGCACAGACTCCAGCGAAACCGGCGCTACGGTTCTCAGGCTCTCAGAAGGGACAATAAGCCGAGGCTCCTCTTCCTCCTCTTCAGTTGACATAAGGGAGCGAGAGAGAGAGTCAGCACGAATATTTTTCTCCCCGGCGAGAAAATGAAGGGAAAAGTGGAACCGGGAAAAGAACAAGGACCATCTGGCTTGGCGAGAATTTAGCCGCTGGGCTGTTTGCAAGTAGACCAAATTTTTGTGGTCCGTGTAAACTTGGAAGGGAAACCGCGCACCTTCCAGAAGGTGTCTCCACTCTGAAAAGGCCAACTTCATTGCTAGCAAATCCCTATCCCCGATGGAGTAGTTTCTCTCCGCTGGCGAGAAGGTCTTAGAGAAGAAGAAGCATGGATGCTTCCGACCTTGAGCATCCTTTTGATAGAGGACTGCTCCAGCACCAACGGATGAGGCATCCACCTCCATTAGGAATGGCTTATCCACATCGGGACGATGTAAGATGGGAGCGCTAGCAAAGTGGGACTTAATAGAAGTGAAGGCCTTGGAGACCTCTTCCGACCACAATTTGGGATTCGCTCCCTTCTTGGTGAGGGCTACCAAGGGAGCTACCAGAGTTGAGAAGTGGGGAATGAACTGGCGGTAATAGTTAATGAACCCCATAAAGCGCTGCACCGCTTTAAGAGAATGGGGCTCTTGCCAGTCCATCACAGCCTGTAGTTTGGCAGGATCCATAGCCAATCCCTGGGAGGAGATGATATAGCCGAGGAACGGCAAAGACTCCTGCTCAAACATACACTTCTCCAACTTAGCATAAAGAGAGTTTGCCCGTAGGAGGTCGAAGACTCTGCCAACATCTCTCTGGTGGGAGTCAATATCTGGAGAAAAGATGAGAATATCATCCAGATAGACTACAACTGAGGTGGAAAGCATATCCCGGAAGATGTCGTTGACAAAGTCTTGGAAAATGGCTGGGGCATTACAGAGACCGAAGGGCATCACCAGATACTCATAGTGCCCATCTCTGGTGTTAAACGCCGTTTTCCATTCGTCCCCCTCACGGATGCGAATCAGGTTATAAGCACCCCATAGATCTAATTTAGTAAACACTCTAGCTCCCCGAAGCCTATCGAAGAGCTCGGATATCAAGGGCAAAGGATACTTGTTCTTAACGGTGATAGCGTTAAGACCCCTGTAGTCTATGCATGGACGTAGTTCCTCATTCTTCTTCTGCACGAAGAAGAACCCTGCCCCAGCAGGTGACACTGACTTCCTGATAAACCCTCTTGCCAGATTCTCTTGAATGTACTGAGACATGGCCTCCGTCTCCGGGAGAGATAATGGATAAACTCGACTCCGGGGAGGCTCCGCACCAGGCAAGAGATCGATAGGACAGTCATAGGGGCGATGGGGCGGAAGGGTCTCCGCCGACTTTTTGGAGAACACGTCTGCGTAAGACCAATATTGCTTGGGAGAGAGAGGATAGATCTGCGGGTACCTCAGTAGTAGCAACCTGAACGCACTCTCGGTGACACCTACCCCCACATGATTCACCCCATCCCAGAATTCAGCCCGAGGACCACTCGATGTGAGGAGAGTGGTACCGTAACCAAGGTATCTGTTGTGAATTCTGTGGCAGAGCTCCCTCCTGTGGTCACAAGTGGTACTTCGGCTGATTCTCTCTGTAAGCTTCCGTTGGTGGAGGGAAGTGGTACTGCGGCTTCTGAGTTTCCTCCCTCAGGTGATGTGGTGAGGTCGTTAGGTGCTGCTCTACTTAACTCCACCTAGTGCTTTGATCCTGGCTTCCTGTCAATGTTCCAGTATTGGACTTGTTTTCCTCCTGGATCGTTCCTGTGGCCTGCTGCTCTGCATAGCTAAGTTTTCCTTTGCTATTTTGTTTGCTTTTCTTCTGTCCAGCTTATCTATTTGTTTGCTGGAAGCTCTGGGACGCAGAGGGTGTACCTCCGTGCCGTTAGTTCGGTACGGAGGGTCTTTTTGCCCCCTTTGCGTGGTTTTTAGGGTTTTGTGTTGACCGCAAAGTTACCTTTCCTATCCTCGCTCTGTTCAGAAAGTCGGGCCTCACTTTGCTAAATCTATTTCATCTCTACGTTTGTCTTTTCATCTTACTCACAGTCATTATATGTGGGGGGCTGCCTTTTCCTTTGGGGTATTTCTCTGAGGCAAGGTAGGCTTATTTTCTATCTTCAGGCTACCTAGTTTCTCAGGCTGTGCCGAGTTGCATAGGTAGCGTTAGGCGCAATCCACGGCTGCCTCTAGTGTTGTTGGATAGGATTAGGGATTGCGGTCAACAGAGTTCCCACGTCTCAGAGCTCGTTCTATGTTTTTGGATTATTGTCAGATCACTGTATGTGCTCTGACCTCTATGTTCACTGTGGTACTGAATTGCCTAATCATAACAGTACAGGAAGCCAAGGTACTAATGATTCTCAATAGAGGGAAAAAAGAAGTTCTGAGACCATTTTTTTTTTCTGCACTGTGTTTTGCCTTTTTTTCCCCTAGACATTTGGGTGGTTCAGGACACAGGTGTAGCAATGGACATTAGAAGTCTGTCTTCATGTGTGGATCAGCTCTCGGCAAGAGTACAAAAGATTCAAGACACTATTGATCAGAAATCTATGTTAGAACCAAGAATTCCTATTCCTGATTTGATTTTTGGTGATAGAACTAAGTTTCTGAGTTTCAAAAATAATTGTAAACTATTTCTGGCCTTGAAACCTCGCTCCTCTGGTGATCCAGTTCAACAGGTTTTGATCATTATTTCTTTTTTGCGTGGCGACCCTCAGGACTGGGCATTTTCTCTTGCGCCAGGAGATCCTGCATTAAGTAATATCGATGCGTTTTTCCTGGCGCTCGGATTGCTGTACGATGAGCCTAATTCTGTGGATCAGGCAGAAAAAAATTTGTTGGCTCTTTGTCAGGGTCGGGATGAGATAGAGTTATATTGTCAGAAATTTAGAAAGTGGTCCGTGCTCACTCAATGGAATGAATCTGCGCTGGCAGCTATGTTCAGAAAGGGTCTCTCTGAAGCCCTTAAGGATGTCATGGTGGGATTTCCTATGCCTGCTGGTTTGAATGAGTCTATGTCTTTGGCCATTCAGATTGGTCGACGCTTGCGTGAGCGTAATTCTGTGCACCATTTGGCGGTATTACCTGAGCTTAAACCTGAGCCTATGCAGTGCGATAGGACTTTGACCAGAGTTGAATGGCAAGAACACAGACGTCTGAATGGGCTGTGTTTCTACTGTGGTGATTCCACTCATGCTATCTCTGATTGTCCTAAGCGCACTAAGCGGTTCGCTAGGTTTGCCACCATTGGTACAGTACAGTCAAAATTTCTTCTGTCCGTTACCTTGATCTGCTCTTTGTCATCGTATTCTGTCATGGCATTTGTGGATTCAGGCGCTGCCCTGAATTTGATGGACTTGGAGTATGCTAAGCATTGTGGGTTTTTCTTGGAGCCCTTGCAGTGTCCTATTCCATTGAGAGGAATTGATGCTACGCCTATGGCCAAGAATAAGCCTCAGTACTGGACCCAGCTGACCATGTGCATGGCTCCTGCACATCAGGAGGTTATTCGCTTTCTGGTGTTGCATAATCTGCATGATGTGGTCATGTTGGGGTTGCCATGGCTAGAAGTCCATAATCCAGTATTAGATTGGAAATCCATGTCGGTGTCCAGCTGGGGTTGTCAGGGGGTACATTTCTGTTCCATTTCTGTCAATTTCATCATCCACCCCTTCTGAGGTTCCAGAGTTCTTGTCTGATTACCGGGATGTATTTGATGAGCCCAAGTCCGATGCCTTACCTCCGCATAGGGATTGTGATTGTGCTATCAATTTGATTCCTGGTAGTAAGTTCCCAAAAGGCCGATTGTTTAATTTATCTGTGCCTGAGCACGCCGCTATGCGCAGTTATGTGAAGGAGTCCCTGGAGAAGGGGCATATTCGCCCGTCATCGTCGCCATTAGGAGCAGGGTTCTTTTTTGTAGCCAAGAAGGATGGTTCGCTGAGACCTTGTATAGATTACCGCCTTCTAAATAAGATCACGGTTAAATTTCAGTACCCCTTGCCGTTGTTATCTGATTTGTTTGCTCGGATTAAGGGGGCTAGTTGGTTCACCAAGATAGATCTTCGTGGTGCGTATAATCTTGTGCGAATTAAGCGAGGCGATGAATGGAAAACTGCATTTAATACGCCCGAGAGTCATTTTGAGCATCTAGTAATGCCATTCGGACTTGCCAATGCTCCATCAGTGTTTCAGTCCTTTATGCATGACATCTTCCGAGAGTACCTGGATAAATTCCTGATTGTGTACTTGGATGACATTTTGATCTTCTCGGATGATTGGGAGTCTCATGTGAAGCAGGTCAGAACGGTTTTTCAGGTCCTGCGTGCTAATTCTTTGTTTGTGAAGGGATCAAAGTGTCTCTTTGGTGTGCAGAATGTTTCATTTTTGGGGTTCATCTTTTCCCCTTCTACTATCGAGATGGATCCTGTTAAGGTCCAAGCCATCCATGATTGGACTCAGCCGACATCTCTGAAAAGTCTGCAAAAGTTCCTGGGCTTTGCTAATTTTTATCGTCGCTTCATCTGCAATTTTTCTAGTATTGCTAAACCATTGACCGATTTGACCAAGAAGGGTGCTGATGTGGTCAATTGGTCTTCTGCTGCTGTGGAAGCTTTTCAAGAGTTGAAGCGTCATTTTTCTTCTGCCCCTGTGTTGTGTCAACCAGATGTTTCACTTCCGTTCCAGGTCGAGGTTGATGCTTCTGAGATTGGAGCAGGGGCTGTTTTGTCGCAGAGAGGTTCTGATTGCACAGTGATTAAACCGTGCGCCTTCTTTTCCAGGAAGTTTTCGCCTGCTGAGCGAAATTATGATGTGGGCAACCGAGAGTTGCTGGCCATGAAGTGGGCATTCGAGGAGTGGCGTCATTGGCTTGAAGGAGCTAAGCATCGCGTGGTGGTCTTGACTGATCATAAGAACTTGACTTATCTCGAGTCCGCCAAGCGGTTGAATCCTAGACAAGCTCGTTGGTCGTTGTTTTTTGCCCGTTTTGACTTTGTGATTTCATACCTTCCGGGCTCTAAAAATGTGAAGGCGGATGCTCTGTCTAGAAGTTTTGTGCCCGACTCTCCGGGTGTATCTGAGCCGGCTGGTATCCTCAAAGAGGGAGTAATTGTGTCTGCCATCTCCCCTGATTTGCGGCGAGTGCTGCAAAAATTTCAGGCTAATAAACCTGATCGTTGTCCAGCGGAGAAACTGTTTGTCCCTGATAGGTGGACGAATAAAGTTATCTCTGAGGTTCATTGTTCGGTCTTGGCTGGTCATCCTGGAATCTTTGGTACCAGAGAGTTAGTGGCTAGATCCTTTTGGTGGCCATCTCTGTCGCGGGATGTGCGTACTTTTGTGCAGTCCTGTGGGATTTGTGCTCGGGCTAAGCCCTGCTGTTCTCGTGCCAGTGGGTTGCTTTTGCCCTTGCCAGTCCCGAAGAGGCCTTGGACACATATCTCTATGGATTTTATTTCAGATCTTCCCGTTTCTCAAAAGATGTCAGTCATTTGGGTGGTCTGTGATCGCTTTTCTAAGATGGTCCATTTGGTACCCTTGTCTAAATTGCTTTCCTCCTCTGATTTGGTGCCATTGTTCTTCCAGCATGTGGTTCGTTTACATGGCATTCCAGAGAATATCGTTTCTGACAGAGGTTCCCAGTTTGTTTCGAGGTTTTGGCGAGCTTTTTGTGGTAGGATGGGCATTGACTTGTCTTTTTCCTCGGCTTTCCATCCTCAGACTAATGGCCAGACCGAACGAACCAATCAGACCTTGGAAACATATCTGAGATGTTTTGTTTCTGCTGATCAGGATGACTGGGTGTCCTTTTTGCCTTTGGCTGAGTTCGCCCTTAATAATCGGGCTAGCTCGGCTACCTTGGTTTCGCCATTTTTCTGCAACTCTGGGTTCCATCCTCGTTTCTCGTCAGGACAGGTTGAGTCTTCGGACTGTCCTGGTGTGGATACTGTGGTGGACAGGTTGCAGCAGATTTGGACTCAGGTAGTGGACAATTTGACCTTGTCCCAGGAGAAGGCTCAACGTTTTGCTAATCGCAGACGCTGTGTGGGTCCCCGACTTCGTGTTGGGGATCTGGTTTGGTTATCTTCTCGTCATATTCCTATGAAGGTTTCCTCTCCTAAGTTTAAACCTCGTTTCATTGGTCCGTATAGGATTTCTGAGGTTCTTAATCCTGTGTCTTTTCGTCTGACCCTTCCAGATTCTTTTTCCATACATAACGTATTCCATAGGTCATTGTTGCGGAGATACGTGGCACCTATGGTTCCTTCTGTTGACCCTCCTGCCCCGGTTTTGGTGGAGGGGGAGTTGGAGTATATTGTGGAGAAGATTTTGGATTCTCGTGTTTCAAGACGGAAACTCCAGTATCTGGTTAAGTGGAAGCGTTATGCTCAGGAAGATAATTCCTGGGTCTTTGCCTCTGATGTCCATGCTCCCGATCTTGTTCGTGCCTTTCATGTGGCTCATCCTGGTCGGCCTGGGGGCTCTGGTGAGGGTTCGGTGACCCCTCCTCAAGGGGGGGGGTACTGTTGTGAATTCTGTGGCAGAGCTCCCTCCTGTGGTCACAAGTGGTACTTCGGCTGATTCTCTCTGTAAGCTTCCGTTGGTGGAGGGAAGTGGTACTGCGGCTTCTGAGTTTCCTCCCTCAGGTGATGTGGTGAGGTCGTTAGGTGCTGCTCTACTTAACTCCACCTAGTGCTTTGATCCTGGCTTCCTGTCAATGTTCCAGTATTGGACTTGTTTTCCTCCTGGATCGTTCCTGTGGCCTGCTGCTCTGCATAGCTAAGTTTTCCTTTGCTATTTTGTTTGCTTTTCTTCTGTCCAGCTTATCTATTTGTTTGCTGGAAGCTCTGGGACGCAGAGGGTGTACCTCCGTGCCGTTAGTTCGGTACGGAGGGTCTTTTTGCCCCCTTTGCGTGGTTTTTAGGGTTTTGTGTTGACCGCAAAGTTACCTTTCCTATCCTCGCTCTGTTCAGAAAGTCGGGCCTCACTTTGCTAAATCTATTTCATCTCTACGTTTGTCTTTTCATCTTACTCACAGTCATTATATGTGGGGGGCTGCCTTTTCCTTTGGGGTATTTCTCTGAGGCAAGGTAGGCTTATTTTCTATCTTCAGGCTACCTAGTTTCTCAGGCTGTGCCGAGTTGCATAGGTAGCGTTAGGCGCAATCCACGGCTGCCTCTAGTGTTGTTGGATAGGATTAGGGATTGCGGTCAACAGAGTTCCCACGTCTGATGGGATGGGGACATGGACAGAGTAAAAGGAATGGTCTGATGAGTTATCTGTGCAGGAAGTGTCGACCCATTCACCACTCGTACCGTTACTGGTTGAGGTAGCATTACCAGGGGTATTGCGTGACGTTGGGCGAAGGCAGAAGACATAAAATTGCCCTCCGCCCCAGAATCCACGCAGAGCTCTACCGAGTGGGAGGATGAGCCAAAAGTAATTGTCCCCTTAAAGGACAATTTGGAGGCAAACGTCGCAGTATCTAGTGCACCTCCACCTACTACCACTAGACGCTGACGTTTCCTCGACCGCTGATGACATCTGGTGGCAAGATGTCCTGACTGTTGGCATACATGGCAAACCTGGAGTGCACGAGCGGTCCGGGACTTAGATCCCGCTCGTGACACTACCTTAGGTTCATGGGACTCAGGAGCCTGGACTGGAGATTCCAGAGGTTTGGCGAAGGTGGGAGCCAGCCGAAACCTCTGCCTACACTGGGCTCGCTCTAACCTCCGCTCGTGAAAACGGAGTAGAAACTGTAATTAATTCTTCCAGTGTGGCGGGAATCTCCCTAGTGGCCAGGGCGTCCTTAACGTGGTCAGCCAGCCCCCTCCAAAATATAGGGATAAGGGCTTTATCCGACCACTCCAGCTCAGATGCTAGAGTGTGGAAGTGGACGGCAAAAAGGCTGACCAAGGACGAGCCATGAGTCAATGCCAACAGTTGGAGCGCCGTATCATGGGTGACACGAGGTCCTAAGAAAACCTGTTTCAGAGTGCTCAGGAATAACGGAGCACTCTGCACCACATGATCGCCACGCTCCCACAGCGGCGTAGCCCACTGCAACGCCCTGTCCGACAATAAGGATATGATAAAGGCCACCTTAGCCCGCTCTGTAGGGAAACGAGAGGCCAGAAGCTCGAGATGTATTGAACACTGACTCACGAAACCCCTATAGGACTTACTGTCACCAGAAAATTTCTCTGGTAGCGGGAGGCGAGATAGCGTCGGTACAGGGGCGGCAGTGGACAAGGTAGCTGCAGCCATTCTTGCAGCCTGAACAGCGACAGCAGTAACGTCCACAGCTGAGGTTGAACGCTCTAGAGCCGCCAACCTTCCCTCCAGCTGCTGGATGTACCGCTGTAGACGCTGATCGTCCGTCATTACTAGCCAGACCTTGGCGCTAGTATTATGTTAAGGACTGGCGGAACGCACCAAGTATAGATGATATGAAACTAGGTGCGTTCGCAGTCCGAGGTCCACCGTGCAGGTAAAAACCCTGCTGCTAGTAAGACGGACTATATGGCGGTACTATAAGTATACACGCACGGGTTAACTTCACCCTGCGTGAAGGAAGCGATCCTGTTGCGTCACAGGACCGCGGTACCGCACATAGAGCGTGAGCAAGAAGTCAGCGAACACAACCCCAACTCAGGATTGAAGTCCGATTAGACCACTTGCTGGCACAACACCGCAACTGGGTGTGTAAGGAAACTATAAAAATAGTATATGAGAGCACGAGAGTGCATGCGGTGCCGCACTGACGGACGCCACTAACCACCCAGGCTTGGGTAAGGAAAGCGCAGAGGAAGCGCACGGCGCCGTACTGGCGGACACAGCAACTGGACGCTGTGATGTTTGTAACGTGCAGATGGCTAGTCGGGCGCTAGATAGCTACCATCATCCACGAGCAGTCAACAACACTAGGGAGGGATACTTAGGAGCTTTCATCCATCGACATACATCCATCTACACACACACATTATATCAAGACAATACTAGCGCATGGCCGTGCGGTCATGCGCAGTTTATATAGTTGCAGCACAGGAAACAGCTACAGAAGTTTTGCCCTTTCAGGACCTGCCAAAAGGACCAATGGGATGTGCTGCAGTACCTGAGCATGTGACCCTCGATCTCCAATGGGAGATCTTGCCCTGGGCATGCTCAGTGTGTGCAAATAAGGACTTAGTCCCAGAGAAGCCCGCTCGCCGCAGATCAGTGCAGGGTACAACAGGAGAGCCAGAAAAGGCAGCAGTAACCCTTTGCACAGAATCAGTCCCAGCAAGACGCTGGGAGCGACGCCTCCGCTGAGCAGAGCCCACTGCGGCTGAAGCAGAATGGGAGACCGCAGCAGACACGGATCGAGATTCCCCCTGTGCAGCAGAGGAAACTCGACTCCTAACACATATTGACCTAAATTTACCATTATCATAAAGTATAATATGTCACGAAAAAACATTCTCAAAATCACTGGGATTTGTTGAAGCGTTGCAGAGTTATTACCACATAAAGTGACACTGGTCAGATTTCAAAAATTTGGCTCCGTCACTAAGGGGTTAAGTAGATTTATGGTAGGTTTCAATCATATTTATGTGGCAGCTTTCAAATAGACACAAATTGATATGTAGGTAAACCCCATGTGCCCCCCAGATCCTAAGAGTATTCTCTGCCAATAGGTCATATATAAGCATTTTGTACTAAGCAAAACTCTCAAACTCTTCTAGAACAGTAGAATTAGTATGATTGTTTTATGCATGTAGAACATCCTGTTATCGGCAGCACTTCACTTAGTTATACAGGACAATGTGCTGCCAAGAACAATGATTTTTAACCATCTTGAACAAAGAATGAGCATTTTGGACGTTTGTTGCCTGATTGCCATCCTGCTTAGAGAGGCCAATGATTGGGAAATGAGCATTCTTAGGAAACCTCATCTTTATTATCGACCTGACTAAAAGGGCAATTAAAAAGGATCATCCAGCAACAAACGTGGTGGAGGAGTTGGCTTGCTCCTGTCCGACACCTGCTCCTTTACTCCAATCCCGCTACCACCCTCTGCTACCCTTCCCTCATTTGAGGTTTACTCTGTCCACATCTATTCCCCCTCCAACCTCCAGCTGGCTGTCATCTACCGCCCCCCAGAACTAGCCATCTCCACCTTTCTCGACCACCTCACCACCTGGCTACTTAATTTCCTCTCTGCTGACATCCCCACTATCATCATTGGTGAATTCAATATCCCCATTGACACTTCCACCTCAGCTGCCTCTAAACTTTTATCACTGACTTCCTCCTTTGGCCTCACTCAATGGTCCTCTGAGGCCACTCACAAAGATGGCCACACGCTGGACCTCATCTTCACCTGCCTCTGCTCCTTACTAATCTCACTAACTCACCCCTCCCCCTATCTGACCACAACCTACTGATATTCTCTTCCCTATCCTCTCCTAGTGTGCAACCCCCACTCCACAAACTCACTCACCCTCGCAGAAATCTCAAACACCTCAATTTACAATCACTCTCTGAATCCCTTCTCCCTCTTACAGACATAGCTTCCCTTCATGACACAGATGCTGCTGCCACTTTTTATAACACCACAATAACAGCTGCACTTGATTTGGCCGCCCCGCTCATGCATAGCAAAACTCGTACACTCAACAGGCAGCCCTGGCTGACCAGCCTGACCAAAGAACTGAGACGGGCTTCCAGGATCGCTGAGCGGAGCTGGAAGCGATCCTGCTCTGCCAACCACTTCACTGCATTCAAGCAGTCCCTCTCCAGCTTCAAGTCCACGCTCACTGCCGCAAAACAAACTTCTCATCTCTCATATCCTCTCTGTCTCACAACCCTAAACAACTTTTCAACACTTTCAATTCTCTACTCCTTCCCCCCACACCATTCCCTCCCCTCTCATTTCCGCTGAAGACTTTGCCTCTTTCTTTAAACAGAAGATTGATACGATCAGAGAAAGCTTTGGCCCACATCGCCCATTGTCCCTCTTAGCTGCTCAACCCTGTTCCTCCAAAACCAGCTTCTCCACCATGGCAGAAGATTAACTCTCCACCCTCCTTTCAAGATCACACCTCACCACTTGCACGCTTGACCCGCTCCCGTCCCACCTCATACCTAACCTTGCCGCGGTCTTTATCTCAACCCTAACACATCTCTTCAACCTCTCACTCACAACCGGTGACTTCCCATAATCTTTCAAACATGCCATGATCACACCAATCCTCAAAAAGCCCTCCCTCGACCCATCCTATGTGTCTAGCTATCGCCCAATATCTCCTCCCTTATGCTTCAAAATTACTGGAACAACAAGTCCATCTTGAACTGTCCTCCCACCTCTCCTCCTGCTCCCTCTTTGGCCGGTTACAATCTGGCTTCCAATCCCATCACTCAACCGAAACTGCCCTAACTAAAGTCACCAATGACCTACTAACTGCCAAGAGCAAGCTACACTACTCTGTCCTTCTCCTGGACCTGTCTTCTGCCTTTGACACTGTGGACCACTCCCTTCTGCTACAAATCCTCTCATATCTTTGCATCACAGACTTGGCCCTATCCTGGATATTGCCACATCTGACAGACAGAAAATTCAGTATCTCCCTCCCCAACAACACCTCCTCACTCCGCCCCTTGTCCGTCGGTGTTCCTCAACGCTCTGTTCTAGGACCCCTACTCTTCTCCATCTACACCTTCTGCCTAGGACAGCTCATAGAATCCCACGGTATGCAGTATCATCTCTACCCCGATGACACGCAGATCTACCTATCTGGACCTGACCTCACCTCCTTACTTACCAAAATCCCACACTGTCTGTCTGCTATCTTAGCCTTCTTTTCTTTTCTCTTTTTAAAACTGAACATGGACAAAACAGAATTCATCATCTTTCCCCCATCTCACTCTACCCCTCCACCAGACCTATCTATCAATGTCAATGGCTGCTCACTTTCCCTAGTCCCATATGCCCAGTGCCTCGGGGTGATCCTTGACTCTTCCCTCTCTTTCAAGCCACATATCCATGCCCTTGCCTCCTCCTGCCATCTCAAAGTCAAAAATATCTCCCGGATCCGCGCATTCCTTGACCGCGACACCACAAAAACACTAGTGCATGCCCTTATCATCTCCCGCCTTGACTACTGCAACCTCCTACTCTCTGGCCTCCTCTCTAGCACTCTGACACCACTCCAATCCATCCCACACTCAGCTGCCTGACTAATCTACCTGTCTCCCCGCTATTCCCCAGCCTCTCCCCCATGCCAAGCCCTTGACTGGCTTCCTATCACCCAGAGACTCCAGTTCAAAACCCTTACAGTACCATACAAAGCCATCTACAACCTGTCTCCTCCATACATTTGTGACATGGTCTCCCGGTACTTACCTACACACAATCTCCAATCCTGTCAAGACCTCCTTCTCTACTCCCCTCTGATCTCTTCTTCCCACAACTGTATCCAAGACTTCTCCCGTGCTTCCTCCATACTCTGGAACTCTCTACCACAACACATTAGACTCTCGCCTACCATAGAAACCTTCAAAAAGAACCTGAAGATTCACCTGTTCCGACAAGCCTACAGCCTGAAGTGATCCTCAACCTACTGAACAACCACCTCTACCCTCTCCTAGTGTATCCTCACCCATCCCCTGCAGACTGTGAGCCCTCGCGGGCAGGGTCCTCCTTCCTTATGTACCTGTGTGCCTTGTTTTTTGCTTATGTTTAGTTGTATTTGTCTATATTTGCCGCCTTTTCACATGTAAAGCGCCATGGAATAAATGGCGCTAAAAAAATGTACAATAATAATAATAATCCTCAAAATCACAATTATCACAATTGGTGCTCCATTGGTGTTTTTTGGCATAAGAGGTAAAAAGATAGAAACTAAAATGAAAGTACAAAGACATCTTAGATCAAATCTTCTGCAGTCTGCAGGAAAACTGTAAGTGGAACCTAAAGTGAAAGCTCAAGGACATTTAAAACAAAACCAGCTCCAGTCTGTAAGACAACTGCAAGAACCTAAAGTGAAAACACAAGGACAATATAACATAAAACCTGTTGCAGTCAGTAAGAGAACGGCAAATTGAAAGAAGATTCATTTTCCATCCCAAATATAAGGACAAGAATACAAGAGAAAAACAGATAAAAATAAATCCTAATCTCATTGAACATTTTAAACTGGATTTCTAAACCAATGTTCCCATTCAAGGTAGAATGGGACAAGATTACAATATCCTGTGTGACTTATCCACGGAGAATTAATAGAGTTGCCTTCATATGTGCCTCCTTTAAATAGCTTTTTATATAGAGAGTCGTTATTTTTCCTGCTATTTTGCATTTGATATCTAATAATTATAAATCAATTTGTAGAAAATCGTTTTCATTTCTATCCAGATCAATGAAATCAGCCAACTGTGATTTAATATAAACACTAAAACATAAAAATGTCCAAGGGGGTAATAGTTTTTTTTATAGACAATTAGTGCAAAGTGATGTGTACTCTTCTCATAATGAGAATTCAATAATTGTTAGTCATTCAGCCATGAATTTATAGTTACATCGATTTGTCTTCACCTTTAAAGTGCTTACAAATATCAAAAATAGAAGACTCCTTCTCACATATGACTTTAGCACTTCATCTATAAACAAAAATGCTAAACATACAATTGAAGTACTAGTGGGCCGTGTACGCTGAACCTACTGTCTTGGCTCATTTTTTTAGATACAAGATTTTTTCAAGTTACTAAATTGTAAACTCAATACTTTGGGTCTAGGTACTATGGCAATCCAATTGCACCAAGTTTGTAGTATGACACACAATGTCATATGGTGTCCCTATTAACGTGCTGCCAGATGTTACCTGTCTGAGTCTCCCCATTCTCCCCAGCAGATAGGGCAAGTCTTACTTTTAACCACTTTACCCCCAAGGGTGGTTTGCACGTTAATGACCAGGCCAATTTTTACAATTCTGACCACTGTCCATTTATGAGGTTATAACTCTTGAACGCTTCAATGGATCCCGGTGATTCTGACACTGTTTTCTCATGACATATTGTACTTCATGACACTGGTAAAATTTCTTTGATATTACCTGCGTTTATTTGTGAAAAAAATGGAAATTTGGCGAAAATTTTGAAAATTTCACAATTTTTCAACTTTGAATTTTTATGCAATTAAATCACAGAGATATGTCACACAAAATACTTAATAAGTAACATTTCCCACATGTTTACTTTACATCAACACGAATTTGGAACAAAATTTTTTTTTGTTAGGGAGTTATAAGGGTTAAAAGTTGACCAGCAATTTCTCATTTTTACAACACCATTTTTTTTAAGGGACCACATCACATTTGAAGTCATTTTGAGGGGTCTATATGATAGAAAATAATCAAGTGTGACACCATTCTAAAAACCACACCCCTCAAGGTGCTCAAAACCACATTCAAGAAGTTTATTAACCCTTCAGGTGTTTCATATGAATTTTTGGAATGTTTAAATAAAAAAGAACATTTAACATTTTCAGCTCCAATTTGTTTTATTTTACCAAGGGTAACAGGAGAAAATGGACCCCAAATTTTTTTGTACAACTTTTCCTGAGTACGCTGATACCCCATATGTGGGCGTAAACCACTATTTGGGCGCATGGTAGAGCTTGGAAGGGAAGGAGCGCCGTTTGACTTTTCAATGCAAAATTGACAGGAATTGAGATGGGACGCCATGTTGCGTTTGGAGAGCCACTGATGTGCCTAACCATTGAAACCCCCCACAAGTGACACCATTTTGGAAAGTAGACCCCCTAAGGAACTTATCTAGATTTGTGGTGAGCACTTTGACCCACCAAGTGCTTCACAGAAGTTTAAAATGCAGAGCCGTAAAAACAAAAAATCATATTTTTTCACAAAAATGATCTTTTTGCCCCAATTTTTATTATTTTCCCAAGGGTGAGAGAAGAAATTTGACACCAAAAGTTGTTGTACAATTTGTCCTGAGTACGCCGATACTCCAAATGTGAGGTAAACCACTGTTTGGGTGCATGGCAGAGCTCGGAAGGGAAGGAGCGCCATTTGACTTTTCAATGCAAAATTGACTGGAATTGAGATGGGACACCATGTTGCATTTGGAGAGCCACTGATGTGCCTAAACATTGAAACCCCCCACAAGTGACACCATTTTGGAAAGTAGACCCCCTTAGGAACTTATCTAGATGTGTGGTGAGCACTTTGACCCACCAAGTGCTTCACAGAAGTTTATAACGCAGAGCCGTAAAAATAAAAAATCATATTTTTTCACAAAAATTATCTTTTCGCCCCAATTTTTTATTTTCTCAAGGGTAAGAGAAGAAAATGGACCCCAAAAGTTGTTGTACATATTGTCCTGAGTTTGGGCGCATGGCAGAGCTCGGAAGGGAAGGAGCGCCATTTGACTTTGCAATGCTAAATTGACTGGAATTGAGATGGGACACCATGTTGCGTTTAGAGAGCCACTGATGTGCCTAAACATTGAAACCCCCACAAGTGACCCCATATTGGAAACTAGACCCCCCTAGGCACTTATCTAGATGTGTTGTGAGAACTTTGAACTCCCAACTGTTTCACTACAGTTTATAACGCAGAGCCGTGAAAATAAAAATTCTTTTTTTTCCCACAAAAATTCTTTTTTAGCCCCCAGTTTTGTATTTTCCCAAGGGTAACAGGAGAAATTGGATCTAAAAGTTGTTGTCCAATTTGTCCTGAGTATGCTGATACCCCATATGAGGGGGGAACCACCGTTTGGGCGCACGGCAGAGCTCGGAAGGGAAGGAGCGCCATTTGGAATGCAGACTTAGATGGATTGGTCTGCAGGCGTCACATTGCGTTTGCAGAGCCCCTAATGTACCTAAACAGTAGAAACCCCCACAAGTGACCCCATATTGGAAACTAGACCCCCCAAGGAACTTATCTAGATGTGTTATGAGAACTTTGAACCCCAAAGTGTTTCACTACAGTTTATAACGCAGAGCCGTGAAAATAAAAAATCATTTTTTTCCACAAAAATTATTTTTTAGCCCCCAGTTTTGTATTTTTTCAAGTGTAACAGTTGAAATTGGACCCCGAAAGTTGTTGTCCAATTTGTCCTGAGTACGATAATACCCCTTATGTGGCGGGCAACCACCGTTTAAGCGCATGGCAGAGCTCGGAAGGGAAGGAACGCCATTTGGAATGCAGACTTAGATGGATTGGTCTGCAGGCGTCACATTGCGTTTGCAGAGCCCCTAATGTACCTAAACAGTAGAAACCCCCCCAAGTGACCCCATATTGCAAACTACACCCCCCACAGAACTTATCTAGATGTGTTGTGAGAACTTTGAACCCCAAAGTGTTTCACTACAGTTTATAACGCAGAGCCGTGAAAATGAAAAATCATTTTTTTCCACAAAAATTATTTTTTAGCTCCCAGTTTTGTATTTTCCCAAGGGTAACAGGAGAAATTGGACACCAAAAGTTGTTGTTCAATGTGTCCTGAGTACGCTGATACCCCATATGTTTGGGTAAACCCCTGTTTGAGCGCAAGGGAGAGCTTGGATGGGAAGGAGCACTGTTTTACTTTTTCATCGCAGAATTGGCTGGAATTGAGATCGGACGCCATGTCGCGTTTGGAGAGCCCCTGATGTGCCTAAACAGTGGAAACCCCCTATTTATAACTGAAACTTTAATCCAAACACACCCCTAACCCTAATCCCAACGGTAACCCTAACCACACGCAACCCTGAACCTGAAAGAACCTAAAAGAACCTGAAGACCCACCTCTTCCGACAAGCCTACAACCTGCAGTAACCACCGATTGACCAAACCGCTGTACGGCCAGCTCTACCCTCACCTACTGTATCCTCACCCATCCCTTGTAGATTGTGAGCCCTCGCGGGCAGGGTCCTCTCTCCTCCTGTACCAGTTGTGACTTGTATTTTTCAAGATTATTGTACTTGTTTTATTATGTATACCCCTCCTCACATGTAAAGCGCCATGGAATAAATGGCGCTATAATAATAAATAATAATAATAATAATAATAATAATAACCCTGACACACCCCTAACCCTAATCCCAACCCTATTCCCAATGGTAAATGTAATCCAAACCCTAACCCTAGCCCCAACCCTAACCCTAACTTTAGCCCCAACCCTAACTGTAGCCTTAACCCTAGCCCCAACCCTAGCCCTAACCCTAACCCTAGCCCTAACCCTAACCCTAGCCCTAACCCTAGCCCTAACCCCAGCCCTAACCCTAGCCCTAACCCTAACCCTAGCCCTAACCCTAGCCCTAACCCTAATGGGAAAATGGAAATAAATACAGTTTTTTAATTTTTCCCTAACTAAGGGGGTGATGAAGGGGGGTTTGATTTACTTTTATAGCGGGTTTTTTTTAGCAGATCTTTATGATTGGCAGCCGTCACACACTAAAAGATGCTTTTTATTGCAAAAAATATTTTTGCGTTACCACATTTTGAGTGCTATAATTTTTCAATATTTTGGTCCACAGAGTCATGTGAGGTCTTGTTTTTTGCAGGACGAGTTGATTACAGCGATATCTCATTTATATTTTTTTTATGTTTTGGCAGTTTTATACGAGAAAAACTATTTTATAGAAAAAATAATTATTTTTGCATCGCTTCTTTCTGAGGACTATAACTTTTTTATTTTTTCGCTGATGATGCTGTTTGGCGGCTCATTTTTTGTGGGCAAGATGACGTTTTCAGCCGTACCATGATTATTTATATCCATCTTTTTGATCGCGTGTTATTCCACTTTTTGTTTGGTGGTATGATAATAAAGCATTGTTTTTTGCCTCGTTTTTTTTTTTACAGTGTTCACTGAAGGGGGTAACTAGTGGGACAATTTTATAGTTTGGGTCATTACGGACGAGGCGATACTAAATATGTGTACTTTTATTGTTTTTTTTTTAAATTTAGATAAAGGAATGTATTTATGGGAACAATATATATGTATTTTTTTTCGGAATTTTTTTACATTTTTTTTACACATGTGAATATTTTTTTTTTTACATTATAACATTGCCCCAGGGGGGCATCATATTATAGTGTAAGATCGCTGATCTGACACTTTGCTGTGCACTGTGTCAGATCAGCGATCTGACGTGCACTCATAGAGGCTTCCCGGCGCCTGCTCTGAGCAGGCGCTGTGAAGCCACCTCCCTGCAGGACCCGGATGCAGCCCCGTGGCCATTTTGGATCTGGGGCCTGCAGGAAGGAGGAGGTAGGAAACCCTCGGAGCAACGCAATCACATTGTGTTGCTCCGGGGGTCTCAGGGAAGCCCGCAGGGAGCCCCCTCCCTGCGCGATGCTTTCCTATACCGTCGAAACACTGCAATCATGTTTGATCGCAGTGTGCGGGGGGTTAATGTGCCGGGGGCGGTCCGTGACCGCTCCTGGCACATAGTGCCGGATGTCAACTGCGATAGTCAGCTGACATCCAGCCGCGATTGGCCACGCTCCCCCCGTGAACGCGGCTGATCGCTATGACATACTATCCCATCGGTGGTCACACAGGCCCACCCCACCTCGACGGGATAGTACGTCACATGTCAGAAAGGGGTTAAACAATTACAGAGGTTTTCCCAGAAACAAAAGTTCATTTTAATCAATAGATCTTGGAATAATTATAACTTCTACAATTGGATGTTTTTAAATAAAATGTTCCTGTGCTGAGATGATATTATAAATGTGCCCCTGCTGTGTACTGTGTAATGGCTGTGTCTGACCGTGCAGGAATATGGTCTGATCATACTGTAAGGAGGGAGACCGGGCTCCGGGTACCTGTATTGAGCCGGGTAAGGAACTGCCGAGGCTGCATCCCATGTTGCCCAGGGGAAGGAATAGGGGACAGGACAGGCCCCAGAACCTGGGGAGAGGGAGTGTGTTTAGACAGAATGCAGAGCAGAAAGTGCTTGAAGAGACAAAGTGTTTCCCGATGTCAGGGAGAGTGCAGTAGGGTGAGCAGTGCACTCCGCACCCAGAGCAGCAGCACCGCAACGCATTGTGGCCGAGACTTCCTGGACACTCCAGTGGGGTAGTGAGAGTGGGAAGCACCGTGCACCCAGATAAGGTTAAGACTGCGCTTGTGCAGGAGAACGTGAGCCGGCTACAGGACATTAAGTTGTGGTCGCCTCCGCTGGACAGCGCGCATCAGCCCACGTTTGATACCAGGATCTCTGCAGCTCTCTTTACTTTAGCTGCACAGGCTTATGGACTAGGGGCTCAACGGGTAAAACTGGAGACCGCCCGTTGCCGATAGAAGTTGGACCATTAGTTTTGGAACCCCAATGGATCATCTGTGGCTGAGGAACCTAAGGACACGATAAGTTTGATAATTGAACTGTTGTTACATTATAACTTTTCTTTTACAATTTAACTGCTATCTCCCTGAAGGAGCCTCTCCATTGTACCAAATTAAATTGTTAATCTGTTAACCCTTGCTCTGCATCCATTGTGTCACTACATCCCACAACCTGATTACAATACCACAGCTCCTGGGCAGGGGAGGAAGCAAAGGAGTATACAGACAGGACAGCAGGGGATCACAGATGATTCTTTCTGTAAGACAAAATATTTTCCTGCCTGTTAAACAATGTTTACTTCAAATAAAGAATCAGCTGTGATCCCATGCTGTCATGTCTCTACTGTATACTCTCTTTTGCTTCCTCCCCTGCCCAGGAGCTGTTTTATGATCATGTTCCTGTACGGTCAGACACGGCCATTACACAGTACATAGCAGAGGCACATTTATAAGATTATCTCAGTACAGGGACATTTTATTTAAAAACATACAAATTATTATTATTCAAAGATCTAATGATTAAAATGAACTGTTGTAGTAGTTTACAGAAGACATATCACCTCTCTCTTGACATGTCTGATTTAGTAATTATTTGCATTCCTGACAATAGAGATTTTCTTCTGAGAAATCTAGGCTGTTTCTTTCTTATATCATTCCTCTCGTAAACCTATGGACAGCATGGTGGCTCAGTGGTTAGCACTGTAGCCTTGCAGTGCTGGAGTCCTTGGTTCAAATCAAGGAGTGACTGCAAACATTTGTGCCAAACCTGAACAACTCCTTTAAATTGCGCTATCAATTTCTAACATTTTCATTTAAATGACAAGATTGCAAGGAACCTATGGGTTACCATGGCAGTGGGCCTTCTCAAGGCCCTGACACTGCCATCTTGGTCTGTGAAGCTTAGCTGCAGCCTGTGCTTCATAGGAAAAGCATGATTTTAATATGAACTACAATACTCTGCTATTGCTGTATATAGTAAAAGCCATAAATCATGCAAGTTCTCTAAGGAGACTAAAAAGTTAACTAAAAGTGCAAAGAGTTTAAATATATATAAATATATATATATATATATATATATATATATGTATATATATATACATATATATATATATATATATATACTATATTTTCCGGCGTAAAAGATGACTTTTAACCTCTGAAAATCTCCTCAAATGTCAGGGGTCGTCTTACACGCCGGGTGCCGTCCCATAGGGCGGGTGCGGAACAATCTGCGGTCGCCGCATATGGTGGGGGGAGCGGTCCCGATGAAGAGGTGAGGGGGCGCCTCAGCGGGAAGGTGTAAATGAAGCAAGCTGCAGGCGTCTGGGACGCCTGGGGTATGAAAAAAGAGAGAGTGCGGCGCTGTGCCCAGAAAAACTCACCTCTTTCATCCGTCTGGCCCATCCTATTACCGCCTTTTCTGCCTCTCAGATCTCGCACATGCGCGCCTGTGCCACTTCACTGCAGTCCTCAGGAGCGAGATCTGAGAGACAGAGGTAATTTTTTTAAAAATATATAAAAGTTTAAATCAACTTTTTACTTTTTCCCCCTTCAAAAAATAAGAAATAAAAAATTAGGAGAAATAAACATATCACTATGTCTAAAAAAGTCTAATCTATCCTATCAAAACATGAATATTTTTTAAACCATATGTTAAACGAAGTAAAGAAAAAAATCATTTGAAATGCCAGAATTGCCATTTTTTCAATCATCTTTTCCTCGCCCCAAAAAAAAGCATAAAGAAAGTAAAATGTAATTTGTACACCAAAATGATATCAATAAAAATGTCAGTTCAGGTCGCAAAGAATAAGCACTCATAGAGCTCCCTCGATATATGTATATATAAAAAAAAATATGAATCTCTGAAAATACAGACTCAAACACATTTTATTTTCTTACAAATTTCTCATTTTTCTTCACAATTTAAATAATAAAGAACTGAACAAGTTTAGCTTCGTCATAATCAAACTGACCTGGAGAATTATGTTGTCAGGTCATTTTTCTACAAAATGAATGCCATAAACACAAAATAATCAAAAAACAATAGCGGAATCGTGTCGGAATCATGTTTTTTTAAATTTTGGCCATTCCATTGCAGTTTTTTTTTCCCAGTGCATTATACGGTAAAAGTTAAACTGCAACTCATTACACAAAAAAGCCTTCGTACAGTTATTTCGACAGAAAATTAGTCAGTAATGACTACTGGAACCAGGGGAGGAAAAAAAATTGAAACTGTAATCCTTAAGGAGTTAAAAGAAAAACAAACTAGTTAATATATTAATATATACTGCGCAGATTCTCTCCGTGGGTCCTATATATACATTTTTAACGAGAAGTCGGAAGCCTCATTGAGTCGCCCCTCTCAGAGAGCTGTAATTTCGGCTTAATAAGGCACTATTGGTAATCAATAGGTTAATCACTTTGCACTAATGAGAGGTAGAGTATTGGTGATAGAGCACTGAGCATTACCTAACGAGGAAATAGAATATTTAACCCCGAGGCTACAACACAAAACCTGCGCCATGCTACCACACAGCGCTCGTGCGCTTGTAGATCACATAGGGGCTCTCCGTAGTATTTAATCTGTTAAATCTTGTGAAAATATTGTTCAAAATGGTAAATACCTCATTATATTGGTACTATGAGCTCTCATCACTTTAATAAGCATTTTTACTGTTAGCCTTCGGTGTTCATTATCAGACTACATCCTCACTCCGATCTCGCTTAGGTCTCTTACTAACAAATCACCAAGGGACATCCAGATATAGCCCTTTAAGTAATCTGATGAGCTGCGTGTGGAAGTAACAAGCTGAGCAATGCAAACACGCACCTGAACAATTATGACTTAATGTAGCCTGTTCCCGACCCTTGGTGAACAAATAATCCAGAATGCTGCCTATGAGTAATGCACACAATTATGTAGGCCGGCTACAAGCATTAGATTTAAAGCAGGAACCAGATACTATATGTAATAATTTAATTAAGCAATGATCTAAGCAAGATATTTGCCTTAAAGGGGTTGTCCACTTCAGACAAATAAGTTGTTTACACCCTTAAAGGGAACCTGTCACCTGAATTTCGCGGGCTCTGTTTATGGTCCGATGGGCGGTGTTTTCTCTCCTTTCATGCACCCCTTCCTTTCCCGCTGGCCGCAATATAGTCTTGAATTTGATTCGGTTTCCTCCGTAGTACACGTGTGCGCAATGCAATCTTGCCTTGCGCATGCGCAGTATGCTTTGCCCATCTGCGGGCAAAGCCGGAAAGCATTAGTGCGCATGCGCTGGTGCACTATGTCCCCGAACACAGCGAAATACTTCCGGGACAAAGCTTTTCGGCTTTGCCCGCAGTTGGGCAAAGCATACTGTGCGTGCGCAAGGCAAGATTGCATTGCGCACGTGTGTACTACGGAGGAAACCGAATCAAATTCAAGACCATATTGCGGCCAGCGGGAAAGGAAGGGGTGCATGAAAGGAGAGAAAACACCGCCCATCAGACCGTAAAAAAAGACCCGCCAAATTCAGGTGACAGAGTCCCTTTAAATAAGGGAATCTGTCACCTTGCTTTTCCACATAATCTGAGAGTGGCATGGTGTAGGGACAGTGACCCTGATTGCAATGATGTGTTATTTACTAGGCTGTTTGTTTTACTTCCCCTAAAACTGATTGACAGCTTTCTGCCTATGTACAGTATACATAGAAATCTGCCAATCAGTGGTGTGGGTGGGGTTTTACAGAGCTCAACATTCAGAGAACTGCTAGATCTGCAGCTCAGAAAACAGAGATTTTATCAAAACTGTAGCAAGCAGCCCAGTAAGTGACACATCACTTTTTCAGTTTCAGTTTTTAGTTAATAAAATCATTTTGGCTTATCACCTAAACTACAATTGAATATAGTCCATGAAATCAAACTGCTACAATGTAAGGAAAATCTAACTCGTAACTATCTGGAATCCAGATTACTCAGCTCATTGGATGGAATATGCAATACTCATAAGATCCAGAAATGGATTTTGGTTCTGTCATAAGAGGAAAATGGTGATGTACTATATAGGGCTTATTATACTATATACAGTGACATGTAAAAGTTTTGGTACCCTTGGTTAAAATTACTGTAATTGCGAACAGTTAAGCAAGTTAAAGATGAAATGATCTCTAAAAGGCCTAAAGATCCATTTTTTACACCTGCCCAACACTCTACTGTATCAGTAGTTATTTGTGAATGGGAAAAACTTGCTAGCTTTTCAAGTAGAAAAATGTCAAAATTCGATAAAATCAAAAACATCTGAATTTATTTTATCGAACTTATTTAGGGGTAAAAAAATTCCCAACACTTAGAAATAATTGGGCTTAAAGAAAATCAGGGATTTCCATGATGGAATCAGATTTATTCTCTTCCAAAAAACGAAAAATGTGTAATAGGCTAACTGAGTGCGATATTGGAATTCTCAACGCTATCAGGAAAACAATATCTATCCTCTTAAAACAAAAAACATGTGAAGATGCCGGGGCCGCCACCCTTGCCTTATCTCCTGAGTTAGCCCTCCAACTGTTCTCTTCTCCCACCCAGGGAAGAGGGGCTCTACTGTGCACCGCGGTACACCAACCCGACAAACAAGGCTGCACAAACAAAGGTTAACTGAAAGCACCAGGCATACAAATATTCACTCACATAAAATAGAGGAATGCACTGGGGAGTGGAGGAAGAGGAAAAAAACAAAGTAGAGAAGGGAAGGGAATAATCACACTTATAATCCATGCAGCAGTCACAAATAACTCCTCCAACACTCCTTCCCATATGAACACCTCTCCTAAGCCATGCAGCAAATGCTAGCTCTGACATGGATCTGAATCAGGACCGATTATAAAGGGGATGGGAGTGGCTCACCAAGCCCAGGTGAGAGCTCAGAGATTCCAATATGGCTGATTAACCCCTGTTCTGCCAAAAGAAATAAACACCATTAAAAGTAAGGTTACTCTGGTAACTGAACCCATTAGCTTACTTCTCTGCGATTCAAACAATAACTTGTGGTGGAGGACTATATATGCTTGCATTACCCAAGATACCTCTTTTGGAAAGCTCCTTTTATGTTAAAGTACACTGTCACCGGCGCTCTACACCTCTACTACATAAATGGGGGTAACCTAATGTAACAACGCAGCTGCTGGTAGCCACAGAACATGTGCCGCTTTCTGTAAAAACCAAATACTATAACCATCGGCACCGCGCTTAGGTTGTTACAGTGACCTACGCCTGGCCACAGGGGCGCAATGCCCCGAATATGCTAGTAAAAACGTATGTCCCACTATAAACAAAGTGTTAGAGGTAGCGCTGCAAACCAGATGCTACACTGCTGTGTACTACAAATACGCTCCCTCTGAAGACCAATACTTAAAGAGCCCAAATAGAAAAAGATCCCTTACCGTAGGTAACGATAATGGGCACACTCCGCTGTTAATGGGTGTAAGTACGGATGTGGGGCAGTCCGTACAACTGGCGATGACTGGAGGGTGGGCACACAGGAGTGTGTGCGGATGAGCGGTGTAGGGTGCCGCTACTAAGTGCAGAGCCAGGGAACGTCCCGGCCGGAGGCGTCCCTGGTTGCACTGGGAAACAAAGATGGCCAACGCTGGCAAGACAGCCCTTCTTCATGATGAAGGAGGACGTTTACCCTTTGAAATGCGTCGGTGTATCTTTTTGGTCCTTAGGAGCCTCCGTAGGCCTGTGACGTCACACGCTGTCTTGCCAGCGTCGGCCATCTTTGTTTCCCAGTGCAACCAGGGACGCCTCCGGCCGGGACGTTCCCTGGCTCTGCACTTAGTAGTGGCACCCTACACCGCTCGTCTGCACACACTCCTGTGTGCCCACCCTCCAGTCATCGCCAGTTGTACGGACTGCCCCACATCCGTACTTACACCCATTAACAGCGGAGTGTGCCCAGTATCGTTACCTATGGTAAGGGATCTTCTTTTTCTATTTGGGCTCTTTAAGTATTGGTCTTCAGAGGGAGCGTATTTGTAGTACACAGCAGTGTAGCGTCTGGTTTGCAGCGCTACCTCTAACACTTTGTTTATAGCGGGACATACATTTTTACTAGCATATTCGGGACATTGCGCCCCTGTGACCAGGCGTAGGTCACTGTAACAACCTAAGCGCGGTGCCGATGGTTATTGTATTTCCTTTTATGTTAAAGTGGGAATTAAATTTGAAGAAAACCTTTGTGCCCGAGCAATGGCAAACGAGCACAAAATTCACTTACTCATTGAACATTTGTGCCTATTTACATGAGGCCTTTATTAAAACAATCACTAGATGGTATTTTACTCCAGATAAACTAACAAAGGCTTTCCAAACAAATCCCAATTGGAGGGAATGTGGAGTCAGGGGAGATTTATTACACGTTCTATGGGAATGTCCCAAACTGCAACATTTTTGGTAAGAAACGTCATTACTTATTAATCAAATAACAAGACAGAACATTTTCTTACTTCCTCAAATGGTTTTTGATATCTTTCAATTTGGAGTTAGTAAATCAATCTTTGAAACCTATACTAATTCACTTTTTTTCTAGAAGCTAAAAATGCCTTAGCGGCAAATTGGAAAAAAAAAATTCAGTCCCACCATTGCAGATATTGTAGATAAAATAATCCTTCATAATTGTTATGAGAGGAGCCATGCATGTCATATCAAATAATTACTGTCCAAAGTACTATAAGAGATTGGTACCCAAGATTAACTTTTCCTCTAATTAGTTTTGTTTAAGACCATGACAAATTTTTCCTGACTAATATTGCTATGATTGATTTTAATATTTTATGTCTAATATTACAGTATATTTGTTTCGTAATACTTTTTATGATTTCACTTTAAACTTATGTTCTCAAAAATGTTAAACACTATCAGTACGTTTCTAATTTAATGTTATAACAACATAACTTTGTATGTAACCCCTTCTCATGTACAGCACCATGGAATTAATGGTGCTATATAAATAATAATAATATCAAGAGATGGTTGGACCCCTTGATGTCTGGGTCAGACAGGTTCGGCCGAACAGTGAAGAAATGTTTGGGTTCTGTTACTAGAACAGTACCCGAAACCAAACCCCATTCATTTGAATGGGGGGTCCGAACATCCAGTGTTTGCACGCTGTCATGTGCATAACAGTGTGGAAAACACTGTCTCTGATCGGCGGTAAAATCATTACTGCCAATCAGACATCTGCGGTTCCCACGGTGTCACATGACAGTGTGAGCCGCAGCTGTGATCAAGGGTAAAAAGTTTAACACTGGTCACTGGCGTCAGCTGATTAGATGGCTACTCTCATTAGCCTAAGCCTGCTGCCGCTAATAACAGCAAAGCAGGAGCGGCTGATGGGAGTATTCATCAACCAGCGCCTGCACTCTAAATAAATAATAATAAAATAAAAAAACGCCATGGGTTCCCCTGTATTTTTGATAACGAACCAGGTAAAACTGACAGTTGTGGGCTGAACCCTCAGCTGTCAGCATTAGCAAGGTTGGTTATCAAGACTAGAAGGGGTCCCCATATAGATTTTTTATTATTTAAATAAATAAGAAACAGTGTGGGCTCCCCAACATTTTTGATAACCAGCTAAGCTAATGGAGACAGCTGTGGGCTGGCATTCTCAGGCTGTTAAGGGGCCATGGAAATGGGTTTCCCCCAGCCTAAGAATAGCAGCCCACAGCCACCCAGAAAAGGAACATCTATAAGAGGCGCCAATTCTGGCACTTTGCCCGACTTTTCCCACTTGCTCTGTGGTGGTGGCAAGTGGGGATCATACTTGTGGGGTTGCTGTCACCTTTGTATTGTCCAGTGACATCAAGCCCATGGATTAGTAATGGAGAAGCATCTATAAGACACCTCTCCATTACTAATCCTATAGTTATATTGTAAATAAACACACAGCCAGAATATTCTTTTATTTGAAATGATAGGAACACATATTTTTACTTTTTAATTTAAAAATAACAAACACAGTATTGCTCACCTAACGTCCATTCCATTGAATCTATGGTCTCTTGTGAAAAAAATAAAAAACAACCATATCCCTCACCTGTCCCACACCGTAATCCATGTCTGGGGAAAAATAGTTTTCAACCTGGATGGTGCCAAGATGCGACAACCACTGGTGAATGAGCTGCTGGGAGCGCAGCCTCAGTGACTAGCGGTGACGTCATTAAGGTTACTGCAGGTCACCGAGGCTGCATTCCCAGCTGGGTCCTTGAACTACAGTGACCTCGGTGAGATGACCTTTAGCACAGTAAGAAAAAGTCTCACGGTGCAGTGGTGACTTCACCGCATTTCCCCGGGAGAAATGTCTCATTTCTCCCGGTGAACTCTCTGAACTCAGCGCTGCTCCGTGAGACTTTTTCTCACTGTGCTAGTGGTGACAACTTTGTGAATACTGAGTCTGTGCATAAACTTTATAAATTTCTCAATGAAATTTTAAAAACTTATGAAATGCTTATAATGTACTTCAGAAACCATAGAAGCTCACATAGAAAATCACAGAAATCATAATTTCTATTATTAATATTAATAATAATAATAATAATAATAATAATAATAAATGTATTGACAAGTTCACTTCATCAGTGGCATGAGAATATAGAATCCTTGGAGGACTAAAGCTCTTAAATTTGTCATCACAAATTAGAACATGTTGTTCTTAAAGAAGCTGATCCATTAATCTTGTCATTGACATACTATTTTGGTTTCCAGAGAAGCTTTGGCCTCTGATGTATAAGCCTCAAATACACAATGGATTAAATGTAAGTTGACCACAATTGCAGTCACATGCACCCATCCCAGTCTCAAAAAATTAGATGCCGCATGAGAATATTTTTAATATGGTTCTTGTTTATTGGTTATATATTTGATATTCTATTTTTGTTAGAAAGATCCTCCAAAGATAACACTAGCCATCCTAGCTCCTCTACAGAAAGAGTAGAGTAGCTACTCTTCACTGTGGCTAATACTTGAATGTTATGAAGGTAGGACCTTCACCCAGGGCTGGTGTCAGTACCCAGCGCACCTTGGCATGTGCCGGGGCCCTAAGCAGACAGGGGGGCCCACTCACCATTGGGGACACTGGTGTTTTATGGAGGTGTCTGTGCCAGTGCCGGCGCCCACGAGTGGGCCCTCCCGCTTGATCAGGGCCCTGGCACTTGCAAAACTTACTTCTCACCGCTCCACTGCTGTGGCGTCTTCATCATCTCCTGACTGTGACGTTCATGTCAGAGGGCGCGATGACGTCATGTCTGTGAGCCCTCTGTCTGAACAGTCACAGTGCAGAGAGTCGGAAGACAGAGAAGCTAAGGAGCGGGGGGAATCCAGAGCAGAGCAGCAGCCAACGACGAGAGGTGAGTATTTCATTTCTTTTTAGGTTTGGAGCATTATATATGGGGATCATTATACCCTGGAGCATCATATATATGGGGCCCATTATACCCTGGAGCATAATATATGGGGCCCATCATACACTGGAGCATCATATATGGGATCCATTATATATGGAGCATTATATGGGCCCATCATACACTGGAGCATCATTTATCAGGCCATTATATGCAACATTTTATTAGGCTCATCATGGAGCATCATATGGGACCCAATATACATGGAGCATCATATGGGGCCCATTACATATGGAGCATAAAAATGGGGTTTATTATATATGGAGAATCTTATAGGCGCATTATATACTTTATGGAGCATTACATGGGACCCACAATACGGTATAGTTACATAGTTACATAGTTATTAAGGTTGAAGGAAGACTATATGTCCATCTAGTTCAACCCATAGCCTAACCTAACATGCCCTAACATGTTGATCCAGAGAAAGGCAAAAAAAACCCATGTGGCAAAGAGTAAGCTCCACATTGGGGAAAAAAATTCCTTCCCGACTCCACATACGGCAATCAGACTAGTTCCCTGGATCAACACCCTATCAAGGAATCTAGTGTATTGGGGCATTATATGGAGCCCATCATATACTGTATGGAACATTATATGGGACCCATTATGTATGGAGCAGTATATGGGGCTCATTATTCTTTATGGAGCATTTTATGGGACCCATTATACAGTATGGAGTAATATATTGGGCTTAATACTCTGTATAGCGCAATATATGGGGCCTATTATATACTGTATGCAGCAATATTTGGGGCTTATTATTCTATATGGAGAACTATGTGGTGCCCATAATACTGTATGGAGCAATATATGGGGTTCATAATTCTGTATAAACATTATATGGGGCTCATTCTGTTTGGAGCACTGTGTGGTGCCCATAATACTGTATGGAGCAATATATGGTGCTCATTATTCTGTAATGAGAAGTAAGTGGTCCCCACAATACTGTATGGAGCAACATATGGGGCTCATTATGATGTATGGAGCAATATATGTGGCTCATTATTCTGCGTGGATCACTGTGGTGCCCATAATATTGTATGGAGCAATATATGGGACTCATTATTCTGTATGGAGCACTATGTGATGCCCATATTACTGTATGGAGCAAAATATGGAGCTCATTATTCTGCATGGAGCACTATGTGGTGCCCATAATATTGCATGGAGCAATATATGGGGCTAATTATATTGTTGGAAGCACAATGTGGTGCCCACAATACTGTATGGAGCAATACATGGGGCTCATTATTCTGAATGGAGATCTATGTGGTACCCATAATACTGTATGGAGCAATATATGGGGCTCATTATTCTGTATGGAGCACTGTGTGGTGCCCATAATATTGCATGGAGCAATATATGGGGCTGATTATTCTGTGTGGAGGACTATGTGGTGCCCATAATACTGCATGGAGCAATATATGGGGCTCATTATTCTGTGTGGAGGACTATGTGGTGCCCATAATACTGTATGGAGGACTATACTGTCGGTTTCTGACCTATTGTAAAATGTACAATAGATATCACTCATGTAATGTAAGAAGTGTAATCTTTGGCATTGTACCATACCTATATTTCTCTGTCGGATCTGTGCATCATGAATTGTGGTATGTGTTAAAGGGGCCCACTGAGACTCTTTCTCGAGGGACCCACAAAAAACTGAAACCGACCCTGCCTTCACTCATCAAGGCAGAAAACTATAATAAGGTCAGAGCTCTGAGGCAGTTACACAGTGAGTAAGGCAGTTGAATTTGGTTGTTTCTGTAGCTCAACTTCCAGTGGCCGGTAACTGGATGTACTTATTCCGGTCTCGGTCAATGAAAGACTGAGATGGGGATAACCCTTTAACTAAACAACCTCTTATTTCAATTGTCTGATATATGCTTGTGTGTGACGGTTTTGAAAAAACTTAGGGTGCATTTTTCAATGCCAAATTATCATGAACAATCATTTCTAGGACTCGTTTCCTGATAATTGCTCACTGTAAACTGACCGTCGATTACAAGATCAAAGAGCAAGACACTCATTGAGAGGGCGAAATAATCGTTATCTCCATAATACTCCATAAAGGATATATACAGTTAGGGCCAGAAATATTTGGACAGTGACACAAGTTTTGTTATTTTAGCTGTTTACAAAAACATGTTCAGAAATACAATTATATATACAATATGGGCTGAAAGTGCACACTCCCAGCTGCAATATGATAGTTTCTACATCCAAATCGGAGAAAGGGTTTAAGAATCATAGCTCTGTAATGCATAGCGTCCTCTTTTTCAAGGGACCAAAAGTAATTGGACAATGGACTCTAAGGGCTGCAATTAACTCTGAAGGCGTCTCCCTCGTTAACCTGTAATCAATGAAGTAGTTAAAAGGTCAGGGGTGGATTCCAGGTGTGTGGTTTTGCATTTGGAAGCTGTTGCTGTGAGCAGACAACATGCGGTCAAAGGAATTCTCAATTGAGGTGAAGAAGAACATCCTGAGGCTGAAAAAAAAGAAAAAATCCATCAGAGAGATAGCAGACATGCTTGGTGTAGCAAAATCAACAGTTGGGTACATTCTGAGAAAAAAGGAATTGACTGGTGAGCTTGGGAACTCAAAAAGGCCTGGGCGTCCACGGATGACAACAGTGGTGGATGATCGCCGCATACTTAATTTGGTGAAGAAGAACCCGTTCACAACATCAACTGAAGTCCAGAACACTCTCAGTGAAGTAGGTGTATCTGTCTCTAAGTCAACAGTAAAGAGAAGACTCCATGACAGTAAATACAAAGGGTTCACATCTAGATGCAAACCATTCATCAATACCAAAAATAGACAGGCCAGAGTTAAATTTGCAGAAAAACACCTCAAGAAGCCAGCTCAGTTCTGGAAAAGTATTCTATGGACAGATGAGACAAAGATCAACCTGTACCAGAATGATGGGAAGAAAAAAGTTTGGAGAAGAAAGGGAACGGCACATGATCCAAGGCACACCACATCCTCTGTAAAACATGGTGGAGGCAACGTGATGGCATGGGCATGCATGGCTTTCAATGGCACTGGGTCACTTGTGTTTATTGATGACATAAGAGCAGACAAGAGTAGCCGGATGAATTCTGAAGTGTACCGGGATATACTTTCAGCCCAGATTCAGCCAAATGCTGCAAAGTTGATTAGACGGCGCTTCATAGTACAGATGGACAATGACCCCAAGCATACATCCAAAGCTACCCAGGAGTTCATGAGTGCCAAAAAGTGGAACATTCTGCAATGGCCAAGTCAATCTCCAGATCTAAACCCAATTGAGCATGCATTTCTCTTGCTCAAATCCAGACTTAAGACGGAAAGACCCACAAACAAGCAAGACCTGAAGGCTGCGGCTGTAAAGGCCTGGCAAAGCATTAAGAAGGAGGAAACCCAGCGTTTGGTGATGTCCATGGGTTCCAGACTTAAGGCAGTGATTGCCTCCAAAGGATTTGCAACAAAATATTGAAAATAAAAATATTTTGTTTGGGTTATATTTATTTGTCCAATTACTTTTGACCTCCTAAAATGTGGAGTGTTTGTAAAGAAATGTGTACAATTCCTACATTTTCTATCAGATATTTTTGTTCAACCCTTCAAATTAAACGTTACAATCTGCACTTGAATTCTGTTGTAGAGGTTTCATTTCAAATCCAATGTGGTGGCATGCAGAGCCCAACTCGCGAAAATTGTGTCACTATCCAAATATTTCTGGCCCTAACTGTATGTCATGGAGCGTGTCAGCACAGATAAATTACATTGTCACTGCGAGCCTGCAGATATGTGGTTATTTGCAGTGAAAGCCTGGCTGTGAATTTTATTCCTACCGACAGCCTCTGGCTTTCAACCATAGAGGCGCGACTGCTGCAGCTTCAGTTACTGCTCTGTACATAGTGAGTGGCGGCTGTAACCACGCCCTGGTGCTGACTGACAGCCAGCTCGGCAGTGTTTATCAGTACTGAGCCTGCTATCAGTCACTGCTGAGGCGTGGTTACAGCCGCCGCTCACTATACACAGAGCAGAGACAGACGCTGTGCTGGGCGCTCCACTATGACTGGAAATTCAATGCTGCTGAGAGGAATAAAGTTAATGCAATGATTCAGAACGCCATTAACCTGCAGATTAACCCCATATCTACAGGTTAATTGCTTCTTATGACATAGCAGGTTCCCTTTAAATTATGCTGTTATGCACTGACAGGAGCATTTACTCGCCAGCTTCCACCCTTCTAAGCGCTCATTCTGCCCACCTATGATGTGGGTTGGTGTGACAGCCAGGAGTGTGCTGAAGGACCTTTGCCTGTAATGTGAATTCTCACAACATGTCTGGCCGTTGGTTTGGCATCGTAGGAGACCATAATCTTTATTATATACCGCACTACTATAGTATTGCTGTATATAGTACAAGCAACCAAACAATCGCAGGTTCAAGTCCCCTAAGAGGACTAAAAAATGATAAGTAAAAAAAAAATTTTTAAAAATGGGGAAAATAATTAAAACTTCGAATCACCTCCTTTTCCCAGTTCAAAATAATGAAATGTAAAAAAAATGTAAACAAATCTGTAAAAGTCTCATAAGTAGAAATAAAAAAAGATTGACCTAATTAATAGACTCACAAAAAAGGAGGTCTATATTCTTTATCGACGAGTCTTCCTTTTGTCTTGGCACAGTGATGCCCGGAGATTGGTCGGGAGACCACATAGGCAACGCCATGAAGATGCCTTCACAAGCGAATGTGAAAGTTACCCAGGAGTCATTTTTTTGTATTTCTAGGCATGACACTCATATATTAAATGCTGAGTAAATCGAGAAATTTTGAAAATGTTGTTTCCGTTTTTTTGATCTTTTTCATATCATTAAGATGTCTATCCATCCTGTGATTTCCAGAATTCCATGACTTTTCCATCTTGGTGTTCCAGTTTGTGTAGCACAAAGAGCAGACCTAGACTCTACGTGGGAACAAGTGATGACTGCAGTTGTTCTCTAAGTAGAACTTATTTGTATCACTTATTATGTGCCTGTAAATATATTTTCCTTACTACCCTAGAAGGTTTAAAACAACATAACCAGGCAGAGTCCACAGAGAACACAACCCTATCATCACCATCGCCATAAACGCCGTCTTCCCGTCTCTTCTTAACGCCAGATATCACCAGTCTGCTGTATGGGTAATCAGCATTTATTTATAATGTGCCAACAATATCCGCAGTGCAGTACAATATGCAAAGATCATCCAAACAATAGATTAACGTTAATTACTGCACTGTTTTGATGTAACCCTGTCTCTGCTGGTGGATCTGCCAGGTAGAAGATTCTTAATTTAGTTTAGATTGGCTGAGAAAAATATAGCTGCACTCAAGGTTTTCAATTTCTCCTGGCTCAGCATCCCCAGCCCTATAACCGCACACTGCCTTCCGCTCATCCAGCCTCTGTCAGAGTCACTCTCCTGAAAGCAGCAGATCAGCAGAGCAGTTTATATGAAGTTGATCTGCCAGTGCCACTAGGCAAAGCTACAGAGACCTTTATCTCACGGCTGAAATGAGAAAGTTGTACCGACTGGAGACTTTGTAGGAAAGTATATCTCATTGCCTATTTTGCACTAACGACTCAATTTTCTTTAGTTTATATGATGATTATTTTAGGATTTAATACACTGATTCCTTCTAGAAAATTTAACAAAAAGGCACAGCGATGCTCTTCTAGCTATTGGAAACAAACACATTTATTGGATTGTCCAGGCATCTAACATTGATCATCTGTCAGTAGCGATGAGCAGATCTTTTAAAATTCTAATTCAATCAGTTCACCAAATTTTTCCCCAAAATTTATTTCCAGCGAAAAAATGTGTGCAGTTCTCAATACTGGAAAACTTGTAAATTCTTAGGAAACATACAGTAGGTCAAGGAGATCAGAGAGAGAGAGAGGGAGATAGAAACCCTCTGACCGTAGAGCTTACACTTTACAGGAGAGAGAGGACCCCACTGACCATAAGAGCTTACGCTCTATAGGAGACAGAGAGAGAGTACCCGCTGATCATGAGAGCTTACACTCTACAGGAGAGCGAGAGAGGACCCCACTGATCATAAGAGCTTACACTCTACATGAGAGAGCGAGAGAGGACCCCACTGACCATAAGAGCTTACGCTCTATAGGAGACAGAGAGAGAGTACCCGCTGATCATGAGAGCTTACACTCTACAGGAGAGCGAGAGAGGACCCTGCTGATCATAAGAGCTTACACTCTATAGGAGACAGCGAGAGAGAGGACCCCACTGATCATAAGAGCTTACACTCTATAGGAGACAGCGAGAGAGAGGACCCCACTGATCATAAGAGCTTACACTCTATAGGAGACAGCGAGAGAGAGGACCCCACTGATCATAAGAGCTTACACTCTATAGGAGACAGAGAGAGGACCCTGCTGATCATAAGAGCTTACACTCTATAGGAGAGAGAGTACCTAGATCATAAGAGAGATCATAAGAGCTTACACTCTTCAGAAGAGAAAGGACCCTGCTGATCATATGAGCTTACACTCTATAGGAGAGAGAGTACCTAGATCATAAGAGGTCTAAGGGGTATCGTTTCTCCTTATGGAGAGTGACATACCATCTCTGGCTTGTCAAGGTGAGGAGGCTTATTCGCTGTGCAATGCTCCTCTGGGAAATATAATATGCAAATTGCCTCTTCTGAGAAAAAGAGGACTTAAAAGAGGACTGTTGGAAGTAGCGATCCTACAAGTCACAATCAACCCTATAAAGGGTTGATTGTGACTTGTAGGATCGCTACTTCCAACAAGTGGTGCTATAGAGTTTAAGTCCTCTTTTTCTTAGAAGAGGCAATTTGCATATAGATCATAAGAGAGAGCATAAAAGCTTACACTCTTCTGGAGAGAGAGGACCCCACTGACCATAAGAGATTACACTCTATAGGAGAGAGAGGACCACGCTGATCATAAGAGCTTACACTCTATAGGAGAGAGAGAGAGGACCCCGCTGACCATAACAGCTAACACTCTATGAGAGAGAGGACCCCACTGACCATAAGAGCTTACACTCTACAGGAGAGAGAGAGAGAGAACCCTGCTGATCATAAGAGCTTACACTCTACAGGAGAGAGAGAGAGAGAGAGAGAGAGAGAGAGAGAGGACCCTGCTGACCATAAGAGCTTACACTCTATAGGAGAGTGAGAGAGGACCCCACTGACCATAAGAGCTTACACTCTACAGGAGAGAGAGAGAGAGAGAGGACCCGGCTGATCATATGAGCTTACACTCTATAGGAGAGAGAGAGAGAGAGAGAGAGGACCCCACTGACCATAAGAGCTTACACTCTATAGGAGAGAGAGAGACCCTGCTGATCATAAGAGCTTACACTCTACAGGAGATAGGGACATACCCGTGTCTCTGGAGATGGAAAACTGGGCTCCACTGGATGCGTGTGCTAGGGAGATTCTTAAGTTTCCAGGCACACAGAGTGACTGCAGACTTATCAATTTTCACCTGAGAATGCCTTCATTGAGTGGTGCCCTTTATATGTTACTTGGAATATATTTATGTTTTCTATAGTCTCGTTTCTCAATGCTCAGTGCAAGGATATTTTGGGTCATATTTATATGCAAAGAAAATAAGTAAAGGGTTTTATGTACAGGAACATCTAACAAAGGCATAATTGTGAGGAATAATGTGAAGTACTACACCAATTATTTTGGTTTATGCTGGTGGCACAATACTCAGGGGTATGTGGTAACGGGTTGCTGCTGTGCACATTGTTTGGTTTCCTGTTTTAATATGAAAATTAAAGAATCAATGAATGGAAGGAAAAAGTATGGGGACAACTAGAAATCTTGAGATTTGTATTATTTCATGTTTTTTTTTAATTGTGCCAAAAATAACATGTTTCCTAATCTGAACTGGATTCTTCTTCATTTAAAACACAGACCTAAGGAAGAATTCAGTTCTGATATGAAAATGTGTTATTTTTGCACAATAAAAAAACTTGAAGTACTAAAAGTCTCGGGTTTGCTGGCAGCATCTAAAGCGCCCGCCGGCTTCTCCTCTATCCTATGGTCATTAAATTATTTCATGATTACTAATACTAGTGCAGGCGTTTAGCAATTTTAGTTACATTCTCTAAATACGCAATATCGTGATGCTTTTCACTGTCATGCTTCCTTCAGACGTCAGTTTTTCTTATGTATGAGAAAAATAAACCACTTATTTTAATCAGACTTTGATCAGAGTGTGGTCCGAGTGTCATCAGTATTTCTCGTACGTGGAGAAAAATAAGTTCACCCCCTTCTCCTTTCTGACTGTCCGTGATTATCGGACCGTGCTCAGATTTCATGTGAGTGCTGTTCGTTTTTTTCACGGACCCATAGACTTGCACTGCTGATTTTGATCTGACCCTTGTATCTAAATCGGACATGTCTCCTTTTTTAGCAATCCATTTGGTTCAAGGCATAAAATCAGACATGTAAACAGCCCCATCGACTGTCATAGGTACAAGTGCTGTCCGCGAGAACTACGAATAGCATTCGCACAAGAAAAATGGATGTTTGAATCAGCCTTAACTATGCCACAAAACAAGTGTAAGGACTTATTCAGACGTCTGATTTTTCCACATACTGAAAAACGTACAGATTATTCTCATCAGTATCTGATAGTTTGATCAGAGTGTGGCATGAGTGTAATTTCATTTTCTTGTATATGGAGAAATTTTTGAAAAATTCACCACGTTCTCCATTCTGACAGTTCGGGAAAATCAGACCACCCTTCGATGTCATCTGATTTTTTTCATGGACTCATTGAGTTACTGTCATAATCCAGGCCAGGGTTTGTTTCTTGTTATTTTCTCTCTGGTCTGGTCATGCAGGGGTTAACTTTCTCTGTCTCATTGTGAGTGCTGTGTGACTATTTCAGTTTGCTGTGGCCTGAAGACCAATGTCAGTGATAGTTCTTGCTTTCAGGCTAGAGCAGCTGACCCCTTGATACCATGTTTGTCCTCTGCCCATGTACTCTGTACCCGTGATTTCCCTTTCCTGCCTTCCCGCTTTGACTTAGTGTTTGCTCCCTGTTCTTGGACCCCTTGGTATGTGACCCGGCTTGGCTTCTGACATGTTTTATTGTCTCTCATCTCGGTTATATCTGCTCCCATCTGGCTTTGACTTCTGGCTTGTATTTGGCCACGTGTATTTCTGTGACCACTGGTACCTCTTGTTATGATGGTTTCTGACTCGGCTCGTCTGACCACTCTTTTGCAACTTGGAGGTGCTTGTGCTGCTGCCCAGTGGCGTTACACTGTGTGTGCATCCTCTCTTCCCTCACCAACACCCCCTGGTGGAGGTTGCGCTACACTGCACTGCAGCAGCATTACAGTTACATTGACGATTTTGATCTGTTGGATTTTGATGGAACATGTCTCCACAATTTTCCGTGACCTTCTCCATAGACTATCACAAGTATGAGTGCTAAAGGCCCCATAGACAGCCCCAATGTTATCAGGGATAGGATTCGTAGGCAAAATTGGACGTCTAAATGAGCCCTAACTGCGCTGATAAATATGACTCTTTATGTTTCAAGATTTTCGTTTTTCTTTAATTGGTGATCTTCTTGTAACAATCAACTACTGAAATTTTCAACTGGTAATTAACATATAAAGGTAATAAAGGAGGCAGATCTTTTATAAATGACCTCCATTGTATGATATATGTATTACTAGATTTGGGGTTTTCAGGAGAAGTGTATAATACATTTCCAGAATAATGTGGCAATGTGTTCGCAGAGGGAAGGCTCTACATCCCGCTGCTGATACGCGGCATTGTATGTACCTATTTATTAATTCAGATAACTTCACTCGGCAACAACTGCATTAAACTTTATCTGAGACAGGTAGTGAATGCGCTGAATATTGATGTCCTTCTCTCTCCACAATAGAGAAGAGCGGTGTTTAATTCTATCACCACACAAAACCCAACGAGTCAACATCCCGGTGTTATCTATCAATGCCACAAGGGGTACTTAACTAGAAAGAAAGTAGCACTTCACAAAGTATGAAACACTTTAACCGCCCATTACCTTAATCATTAGGCTTTACTTCAATAGTGATCTGAATAATGTAGCTGTACGCGAAGTATTAGATTGTGGTCACCACCACATGAAGTTAAATGTAGCTACTTTACATTTTCATTCACATCCAAGGTGAGTGATGTTTTGCTTTAATACACCTATAATTTTCCCAGTTTGACATTTCTCGAGTTATTAAATGTGTTACTCACCCACACGTTAATATTTTACACTGGGAAAAATATACTCCAGCATGGATCTGGAGAACATTGGAGAGCCCGGTGAATACAATACTTCCTATTTTTATGTAAGGTTTTTCTCTATTTGCCTATTGGAAGATACAACAGGATTTTATTAATTTCCAAAAAGAATGTGTTAAATCTTAAATATCCAGAAGTCATTATTTAAAAGCTCTCTCTTCAAAGGGAACACGTCAGCAGCTTTTTACTCCCCAAACTAATCTATGTAAATGTAACGTCATCCATGTAAAGTCGCTGTATTTTTTATTACTTCCATACCTTGATTTAGAAACCCTTGTTTGGAAAAATCTATCAATGAATCTATCAATGACTTATTTTTGCAATCAAACCTCAAGGGGCAGTGGGGTTGGCATTTCACTTACAGCCCACCGACCTCGATCCTTATTTCCCTGCCCACAGCCTGCCTACAGTCAGTTACTGACCGGTCACTCTTATCTCTCCTGCCCAAGATTTGGCAATCTTATAACAATGTACAAATATATGAAGAGATCTCTATAATGATCTTTTTCAAGTAGGGTTACAACATTGACAAAGGGGCATCTTCCACATCTAGAGGAAAAAACGTTTATTAAACATCATCACAGATGCTGATTCTTTAGGGGGCTTTCACAGTATGTTTAGTGGGTCCCATCAGGGCTTGGGTCCAAACTCACTAGCAAAAAGGGGATTTGGATGTATGTGCCGACAGGGCCATAGACTGTTAAGGTGCCGGCAGAATGAACCTACGCTCTTCCGTGCATCATTTTCGAGCGTGTATGCGTACTGGGGACGAACACTCAGATGTAGTAGGCTGAATCTGAGTTTCCACATACAGTAGGCGTATAGTCCCAAAAATAATGCTCGCCAAAGAGCACGTTCTCTCTGCTGGCACTATTACAGTCTATGGCCCTGTTGATGCATACGTCTGAATCCCATTTTGAGAGGGGTTCGGGCGTAAGCCCCGATGGGACCACTAAGCATGTCCCAGATGGCAATGTGAAAGCACTCTTACTGTATATGTATTAAAACTGTGAACATTTCTGAAAAGCAAAAAGTATACCAGCTCACAAGGTGTCGATAGACTTAATCCAATGCACAAGCCAAGCACCTGTATAGTATTCCAATGAGAATTCAAAAATTGAAAAATGCATCTTTAGTACAGCCACATGGATAACGCATGAAATCTTCTTTATTGAACACATGTTGTAGGAGAGTAACATCATAAAATGAGGTACAGAGCTTATGCATTTCGAGCAGTTAACTTGCTCTTGATCTTGGCATGACCTTGATTAAGAGCGGGTTAGCCGCTCAAAACGCGTAGGCTCTGTGTCTCATTTTATGATGTTTCTCTTTTACAATATGTTTTTACTCAACATTCAAAACTGAAGATATTATGCTTTATCTATTGAAGTTTCTGACACGACATGTTGTAGTAGTCAATTTAAGTTTCAATAAAAGTTCAAGGAGAGCCTGGGCGCATTTCATAAAATAATATTACAGGTTATTCGTACTAGATTCTGTGAAGGGATATTAATCCAAGAAACAAGTCTGATTGCCGAGTGTGGAGTCAGAAATAAGTTTTTCCACTAATATGGGGCAATTATCACTTGCCTTATGGGGTTCTTGAGTTCTTCTAGAACTACATGTTAGGATATAGTTTCAACTCAATTGACTTTTGACTTCATTCAAAATTAAAACTATGAAACTATATGAGGATTTATCATTCCTGGCAAGGTTGATAGAAGACACTCTGAATTAAATCAGAATTGTGACGTGTGCACTGTTTGTGGTCAACTGTCAGCTCCATAATGGCTGCCCTGAACAGGCTTGGCACCAGCTACTCCATTTCCCAGATCCCAGAGGCTGCCCAAGCCTTCACCCGTTAACCCCTATACAAGGATACACAGGGGTCACTGGGTTAGGACCATGGAGTCAGATATCGTTAGGTGGTGCATGCTGGCAAGAAGAACAGTCAGGTGGCCGGGTCAGATCCAGGAGGTACAAAATCATCAGGCAGAAGAAACGTCAGAAAACTAGCCGAGTCAGGGAACAGGATAAATCAGGAAGACAGGAAAAAACACCAGGTTCAGAGAACACAGGTAGAGCCAGGGAGCACAAACATTGCCTGACAGTGGGAGCTTGCTCTCAGGGGTTTATATAGAGAACATCCCAACCCATTGTTGACAGCGGCAAGAAACCCAAACTAATAGGAATAACCCCACAGCGTCTGGACTCCCAGGAATACAATAGGATTGATGCTGTCACGCATCACCCACAATAAAGGTACGGCGCCGCCTGGCGACAGAAGCAGAAACCGGCACAGATGTTACAACTATCTAAAGAGGAAGCTTCCACAAGTTGAACCTCCCTTCTGACTTCATTCTTTATATATAAATGTATGGGCATGGTGGGCAGGAGGCTGTTAGTTTGTCACTGGTTATCTGACTGATGTCCGACTCCTAAGTCCAAACATTTCATTCAGCTTGCATAACCTTTTTCCATTAAGTTATACTTATATATGCTGAAACAAAATTCTGCAGCCAATTGATGAGTCTAATGAGCCTTGCGGGGTGGTACGCACCAGCCAGTAACTATATGCTAATGATAGCAGGAGGTATTAGTTCTCTGAAGAGCTAAAAATGTTTACAGTAATCCCTTTTTGTAATGATAGGAAAAATGCACTTGGATAACATCCTCCCAAATCCATAAATATTATATATAATGCAGCAGGATTTTATTTTGCAACCAATATCAGGATTGCTAATATAATGCAACGTGACAACGTGTCAGAACAGGGAGAGAATGTATCTCCTGCTCTCACCGAACAGTGTCATTACTGGTAATTGAATATCCAGCTGTCTCGGCTGTCAGGCTCAGATTAGTTTATATCTGAGACAGATATATTGCAGATTAGTTACATTACGACCATTCTCCAGGGGTCACACAAACGCATTAGGGGCCTCTCAGTTTGCAAAAATACTAAACAAACAACATGGCATCTCTGCTAAAATATTACATTGTTTTCAGGAAATCTGCAGGCTGCAATATTTCCATATGCGATCTACAAACTATTTCCACATTTGTGTTTGACCGTATATCTACATAATAAATGTGCCTCATATTAACAGTAAGAATATGTGACGTGGTAGAGATCATGGAGATCATCATTTCCATTCAGGAGGGCGAAATACTGAGTATAAAAATTGTATTTAAAGGGAACTCGTCAGCGTGGACATCCTGTACAATCAATGGGAAGCATCTTACAGAGGAGAGAGAACTGAACAGATTAATTTAAAAATCTAGGTTTTCAGGAACGACCTCTCCCTGTTCTTTTATATAGACCACCTTTTGATACATGCTGTCACATCCATGTCTGAACATATGGCTCCATTTCATGCCATGGTTGCTGGGTGTCACCGCACTAACATCCGCGAGATCGGCAGCTTGTGACAGTTTAGCTTTCAGATTATTGAGGCTAGTTGTCCCTTTCCTGTCCACCTGTGTTTTGCTGCAGTGAGCTGGTATGTAATTTTGTCTCTTTGCTGGGAGCCATGGATGGGGCTCCATTCTATAAAATACTCCATCAGACATCTAAACCTGGTCACTTTTATCCATTGCTCTTGTGCGCTATTTTGTATATCCCATTTTCTGACTGCAGTTTGTATTTTGACCACCAGCTTGCTTTCTGATTTTGTCCCTGATGTGACCTCTTCGTATTGACCCTCTCTGATGACTCCTCTTACCTTCAGCTTGCTCAACCAGTCAGCAGCTGACTCCACGGCCCTGCCATAGAGTTCCTCTGCAAGTCCAGGTTCCTGTACGGGGGTTAAAGGGTGAAGGGCAGTGCAACCCTTGGGATCTGGTAAGTGGAGTAGCTTATGATAAGCCTGTCTGTAGAAGTCCTATTAACCGCTGCCAGGCTTCCACGAACAGTGCATCCATAACACATGCCATATTACCAAAGGACTTATCTAGCATAACTCTCAACTCATAGGACAAAAGGCAACCATTAAAAATAATGTAGACCACCAACTTCAATAACTGCCCTGAAATGCCCTATTTCACCCAATTACCAGCATGCTTTTCTTCCCTTCCGCACAGAGGCATTGCTTTAAGGGAAAAATGATAGCCCAATGCATGAGAACAAAATTGAGTCTGCAGTAGGCTGTTTTCCATGTCAGAGCTGGAGTGGTGCCACTAATATGAATTCCCTAACCCTAGAGTTATACTTACCATCTGCAGTCTTCAGCTCTTCCCAGCGTCGATTCGGCCCTATGCCACCCACTTGTGACCACAACTTCAGATTGACTGAAAGTCAGAGATAACTGTCACAAGCTCTCAATGTAAGTCTATGAGAGCCTCGTTCTGTCCTCGCTCTCGCTCTCACAGACTTACATTGAGTTGTGACTTCCAGCAAATAGTGGAACGATCCGGCAGGTCATAAACTGCTGGTGAACAACCAGAGAGGCGCCAGGAACTGATGAAGAAGGTGGCTGGTGTTGTGAATTCTGTGGCTGAATTCACTCCTGTGGTCACAAGTGGTATTGCAGCCTCTGGGCTTCCTCCCTCAGGTGTTTTGGTGAGCTCGTTGGCTGCCTTGCTATTTAACTCCACCTGAGTCTGTCTTCCTTGCTCCTTGTCAATGTTCCAGTGTTGGATCTGAGCTACTGCATCTTTCCTGTGGCCTGCTGCTCTGCTAGATAAGTGTTACTTTGTTTTTGTTTCCGTTTTTTCTGTCCAGCTGTGCTATTCTCTTTTGCTGGAAGCTCTGAGACGCAAAGGGTGCACCGCCGTGCCGTTAGTTCGGCACGGTGGGTCTTTTTGCCCCCCTTTGCGTGGTTCTGCTTTAGGGTTTTTTGTAGACTGCATAGTTCTCTTTGCTATCCTCGCTCTGTCTAGAATATCAGGCCTCACTTTGCTGAATCTATTTCATTCCTACGTTTTGTCTTTTCATCTTGCTAACAGTCATTATATGTGGGGGGCTGCCTATTCCTTTGGGGTATTTCTCTGAGGCAAGTCAGGCTTGTATTTCTATCTTCAGGCTAGTCAGCTCCTCAGGCAGTGCCGAGTTGCATAGGTAGTGTTAGGCGCAATCCACTGCTGCTTTTAGTTGTGTGAGGATAGGTTCAGGTATTGCAGTCTGCAGAGATTCCACGTCTCAGAGCTTGTTCTATTGTTTTTGGGTTATTGCCATATCACTGTATGTGCGCTGATTACTGCACACTGTGTTGCCTGATAGCACAGCATAACAGTACAAGGAGCCAAAACCAATGATTCTCAATAGAGGGAAAAAAGAAGTCCTGACATCATTTTTTTTTTCCTCAGCTCTGTCTTCAGTTTTTTTTTTTTTTTTTTTCCCCTAGACATTAGAGTGCTTCAGGACACAGCTGTGGACATGGATATTCAGGCTCTGTGCTCCTCAATGGATAATCTCGTTATAAATGTACAAAAGATTCAAGATACAATTGATCAGAAATCTATGCTAGAACCAAGAATTCCTATTCCTGATTTGTTTTTTGGTGACAGAACTAAGTTCCTGAGCTTCAAAAATAATTGTAAGCTATTTCTGGCCTTGAAACCTCATTCTTCTGGTAATCCTATTCAACAGGTTTTGATTATTATTTCTTTTTTGCGCGGCGACCCACAGGACTGGGCGTTTTCTCTTGCGCCAGGAGACCCTGCATTGAGTAATGTTGATGCGTTTTTCCAGGCGCTTGGATTGCTTTACGATGAGCCTAATTCAGTGGATCAGGCTGAGAAAAATTTGCTGGCTTTATGCCAGGGTCAGGATGATGTAGAAGTATATTGTCAGAAATTTAGGAAGTGGTCAGTACTCACTCTGTGGAATGAATCTGCACTGGCGGCTTGGTTCAGAAAGGGTCTCTCTGAAGCTCTTAAGGATGTCATGGTGGGATTTCCTATGCCTGCTGGTTTGAATGAGTCTATGTCCTTGGCCATTCAGATCGGTCGTCGCTTGCGCGAGCGTAAATCTGTGCACCATCTGGCGGTATTGTCTGAGAGTAAACCTGAGCCTATGCAGTGCGACAGGACTATGACTAAAGTTGAACGGCAAGAACACAGACGTCTGAACAGGCTGTGTTTCTACTGTGGTGATTCCACTCATGCTATTTCTAATTGTCCTAAGCGCACTAGGCGGTTCGATAGCTCTGCCGTCATTGGTACTGTACAGTCCAAATTCCTTCTGTCCATTACCTTGATATGCTCTTTGTCATCGTATTCTGTCATGGCGTTTGTGGATTCAGGCGCTGCCCTGAATCTGATGGATTTGGATTATGCTAAACGTTGTGGATTTTTCTTGGAGCCTTTGCGGTGTCCTATTCCGTTGAGAGGAATTGATGCTACACCTTTGGCCAAGAATAAGCCTCAGTACTGGGCCCAGCTGACCATGTGCATGGCTCCTGCACATCAGGAAGTTATTCGCTTTCTGGTACTGCATAATCTGCATGATGTGGTCGTGTTGGGGTTGCCATGGCTACAAACCCATAATCCAGTATTAGATTGGAACTCTATGTCGGTAATCAGCTGGGGTTGTCAGGGAGTACATGGTGATGTTCCATTTTTGTCTATTTCGTCATCCATTCCTTCTGACATCCCAGAGTTCTTGTCTGACTTTCAGGATGTATTTGAAGAGCCCAAGTCTGATGCCCTACCTCAGCATAGGAATTGTGATTGTGCTATCAATTTGATTCCTGGTAGTAAATTCCCTAAGGGTCGTTTATTTAATTTGTCCGTGCCTGAACACACCGCTATGCGCAGTTATGTGAAAGAATCCCTGGAGAAGGGACATATTCGCCCATCGTCATCACCATTGGGAGCAGGGTTCTTTTTTGTAGCCAAAAAGGATGGTTCGCTAAGACCGTGTATTGATTACCGCCTTCTTAATAAGATCACTGTTAAGTTTCAGTATCCCATGCCATTGATATCTGACTTGTTTGCTCGGATTAAGGGGGCTAGTTGGTTTACTAAGATTGATCTTCGTGGTGCGTATAATCTGGTGAGAATCAGGCAGGGAGATGAATGGAAAACGGCATTTAATACGCCCGAGGGTCATTTTGAGTATCTGGTGATGCCGTTCGGACTTGCCAATGCTCCATCTGTTTTTCAGTCTTTTATGCATGACATTTTCCGTGAGTATCTGGATAAATTCCTGATTGTCTACTTGGATGACATTTTGATCTTCTCTGATGATTGGGAGTCTCATGTGAAGCAAGTCAGAATGGTTTTCCAGGTACTGCGTGCTAATTCCTTGTTCGTGAAGGGATCAAAGTGTCTCTTCGGTGTGCAGAAAGTTTCATTTTTGGGGTTCATCTTTTCCCCTTCTACTATCGAGATGGATCCGGTTAAGGTCCAGGCCATCCAGGATTGGACTCAGCCGACATCTCTGAAAAGTCTGCAGAAATTCCTGGGCTTTGCTAATTTTTATCGTCGCTTCATCTGTAATTTTTCTAGCATTGCCAGACCATTGACCGATTTGACCAAGAAGGGTGCTGATTTGGTTAATTGGTCTTCTGCTGCCGTGGAAGCTTTTCAGGAGTTGAAGCGTCGTTTTTGCTGTGCCCCTGTGTTGTGTCAACCAGATGTTTCTCTTCCGTTCCAAGTCGAGGTTGATGCTTCTGAGATTGGAGCAGGGGCGGTTTTGTCACAGAGAGGTTCTGGTTGCTCAGTGTTGAAACCATGTGCTTTCTTTTCCAGGAAATTTTCTGCTGCTGAGCGTAATTATGATGTGGGCAACCGAGAGTTGCTGGCCATGAAGTGGGCATTCGAGGAGTGGCGTCATTGGCTTGAGGGAGCTAAGCATCGCATGGTGGTATTGACTGATCATAAGAATCTTACTTATCTCGAGTCTGCCAAGCGCTTGAATCCTAGACAGGCCCGTTGGTCGTTATTTTTTGCTCGTTTTGATTTTGTGATTTCGTACCTTCCGGGCTCTAAAAATGTGAAGGCGGATGCTCTGTCTAGGAGTTTTGTGCCCGACTCTCCGGGGTTATCTGAGCCGGCGAGTATCCTCAAGGAAGGAGTCATTGTGTCTGCCATCTCTCCTGATTTGCGGAGAGTGTTGCAGAAATTTCAGGCTAATAAACCTGATCGTTGTCCGGCCGAGAAACTGTTCGTCCCTGATAGGTGGACTAGTAAAGTTATCTCTGAACTTCATTGTTCGGTGCTGGCTGGTCATCCAGGAATCTTTGGTACCAGAGAGTTAGTGGCTAGATCCTTCTGGTGGCCATCTCTGTCACGGGATGTGCGTGCTTTTGTGCAGTCCTGTGGGATTTGTGCTAGGGCTAAGCCCTGCTGTTCACGTGCCAGTGGGTTGCTTTTGCCCTTGCCGGTCCCGAAGAGGCCTTGGACACATATTTCGATGGATTTCATTTCTGACCTTCCCGTTTCTCAAAAGATGTCGGTCATTTGGGTGGTCTGTGATCGCTTTTCTAAAATGGTCCATCCGGTGCCCTTGGTTAAATTGCCTTCCTCCTCTGATTTGGTGCCTTTGTTCTTCCAGCATGTGGTTCGTTTGCATGGCATTCCTGAGAATATTGTTTCTGACAGAGGTTCCCAGTTTGTCTCGAGGTTCTGGCGAGCCTTTTGTGGTAGGATGGGCATTGACCTATCTTTTTCCTCGGCCTTCCATCCTCAGACTAATGGCCAGACCGAACGAACCAATCAGACCTTGGAAACATATCTGAGATGTTTTGTTTCTGCTGACCAGGATGATTGGGTGTCATTTTTGCCGTTGGCTGAGTTCGCCCTTAATAATCGGGCCAGCTCGGCTACCTTGGTCTCTCCATTTTTCTGCAATTCTGGGTTCCATCCTCGTTTCTCTTCAGGACAGGTTGAGTCTTCGGACTGTCCTGGTGTGGATTCTGTGGTGGACAGGTTGCAGCAGATCTGGACTCAGGTAGTGGACAATTTGACCTTGTCCCAGGAGAAGGCTCAGCTTTTCGCTAATCGTAGACGCCGTGTGGGTCCCCGACTTCGTGTTGGGGATCTGGTTTGGTTATCTTCTCGTCATATTCCTATGAAGGTTTCCTCTCCTAAATTTAAACCTCGTTTTATTGGTCCGTATAGGATTTCTGAGATTCTCAATCCGGTGTCTTTTCGTCTGACCCTCCCAGACTCCTTTTCCATACATAATGTATTCCATAGGTCGTTGTTGAGAAGATACGTGGCACCTATGGTTCCATCTGTGGAGCCTCCTGCCCCTGTTTTGGTGGAGGGGGAATTGGAGTATATTGTGGAGAAAATTTTGGATTCTCGTGTCTCTAGACGGAAACTCCAGTATCTGGTCAAATGGAAGGGTTATGCTCAGGAGGATAATTCCTGGGTTTTTGCCTCTGATGTCCATGCCCCAGATCTTGTTCGTGCCTTTCATGTGGCTCATCCTGGTCGGCCTGGGGGTTCTGGTGAGGGTTCAGTGACCCCTCCTCAAGGGGGGGGTACTGTTGTGAATTCTGTGGCTGAATTCACTTCTGTGGTCACAAGTGGTATTGCAGCCTCTGGGCTTCCTCCCTCAGGTGTTTTGGTGAGCTCGTTGGCTGCCTTGCTATTTAACTCCACCTGAGTCTGTCTTCCTTGCTCCTTGTCAATGTTCCAGTGTTGGATCTGAGCTACTGCATCTTTCCTGTGGCCTGCTGCTCTGCTAGATAAGTGTTACTTTGTTTTTGTTTCCATTTTTTCTGTCCAGCTGTGCTATTCTCTTTTGCTGGAAGCTCTGAGACGCAAAGGGTGCACCGCCGTGCCGTTAGTTCGGCACGGTGGGTCTTTTTGCCCCCCTTTGCGTGGTTCTGCTTTAGGGTTTTTTGTAGACTGCATAGTTCTCTTTGCTATCCTCGCTCTGTCTAGAATATCGGGCCTCACTTTGCTGAATCTATTTCATTCCTACGTTTTGTCTTTTCATCTTGCTAACAGTCATTATATGTGGGGGGCTGCCTATTCCTTTGGGGTATTTCTCTGAGGCAAGTCAGGCTTGTATTTCTATCTTCAGGCTAGTCAGCTCCTCAGGCAGTGCCGAGTTGCATAGGTAGTGTTAGGCGCAATCCACTGCTGCTTTTAGTTGTGTGAGGATAGGTTCAGGTATTGCAGTCTGCAGAGATTCCACGTCTCAGAGCTTGTTCTATTGTTTTTGGGTTATTGCCATATCACTGTATGTGCACTGATTACTGCACACTGTGTTGCCTGATAGCACAGCATAACAGGCTGGTAAGTGTAAGGCTAGGAGCAGGGAACTTAGATCACTAGAACCACTCCAGTGTTGCAATAAAAATAAATGCTGGAGTGGTGCTCTAATGTGAACAAAGCCTAACAGAATCTTTTCCTGCAGAAAATGAAAACCCTAAGCTGTACAGAGTATGTTTCTTATACAGTAGAACTAATATTCCAAAAGCTAAGAATATTTCAAAATTAATATTCAGATTGACTATAATTTATTCATAACAAAATGTAATTCATAATGCGCATTTAGCTTTTCTATGATGGACGATCGCTATATGCAATATACCTACGGAGGCTCCAATTGTTCTTAATTAAACTCACACCTGCTCTTAAAACATCAGCTATTGGAGAAAATGCTATCACAAAGGCTATGTGTTGTGTGGCACAGATTGGCAATAAAAAAAAAAAGAAATCCTGAGCAGAAGATCCCCAGCTTTCGAGAATGCACATAAACATATGTAATGGATGCCTGCGGGCACCTGAGTACTAACAGCTACTGAACACAAGACAAAGCACCCAGAAAGTGGCACTTTAGCTTCCAGTTATCTCAGTGCGGACGCCTCGTTACTTCTCTGCACACAATGTACAGATGTTAGAGTGATGAATAGTGCAGACTTAGCAGCTGTAGTACAGGAGCGCTCACTAACCAAGCGTATCCACGCTATGTCAGGAGAGAAAATTGGCACCTGCATCTTAGCTGCACAACAGTATGGATGTGTAAATGAAGGTTGACTTGGTTTCTGATGAGGCAGGATGGTTAACTCTATGTTCTCACTGAGTTGTTTTACATGAATTTTGAAGAGGATCTGCTTCAAATTCCACACCTTGTTGCCACAACTTGTTATGAACGCGATGGGCAGATTTCAATTGCGTTGTCTACATTGGTACCGGTTTTCATACATGTTACCCAGTATTCCGAGACTCCATTGGCAGCCCAGTAAAAACATAATTTCCTTTCCTGCAAACAAGTATAGGTGGCTAAATCTTATATGGAAGTCATGGGAAAAGAAGGAGACACAAAAGCGCAAATAGGGTCTTATCAAACGTTACACAAAGTTGCCCACCAAGAGAACTACTCACCTGGTGAGATTGAAGGAAGGACATATCGTAATGGCGGCTGCTGCAGATCCACAGGTCAGTGCAGGACCTGATTGAAACACACACTAAGGTAGGAATAAAGGATCATCCCCGCGTTGCCGCAAGAAGAATTCCAAAAATTGTAAAGGTTTCAACGTGGTTTATTCTACGAGTTTCAGGGTTCAGGTGACCCCCTTTATCAGGACATACCACAAATATTGTACAATATTTGAAGGGGTGGTGGCATTCTTTTACTAGTAGGTTTGAGCTCCGAGAAGGGAACCTCTCCCATACCCCTACTCCCTTCAATTGCCAGATCAGTAAGTGTTTCTAAGTCAGTCAGTTCATTATACATAATACCCAAATCTCAACACTTCTGTAGATCGTTTTTTTAGAAAAAAAACATCTCCATTTAAGTTTTCTGGTAAATAAATTCAGATCTTTAATCCAATTAAAGGAGTCAAATCTTGTGGTGGGAACAAACATAAGACCCTTCATAAGCACTTTTCTTTCTGTCCAAGTAAGTTTACAGGAGGAGAGATTAATTAGGTGATTCCAAACCGGGGAGTCCCCTACTTCTGTTGACTGATGGGGACACGGTTCCTTAAGTGATAGGGGAGACCTCCCCGGTCCTCTAAAAAAGAGGCAAATGAGGAGGAGGTAGAGGGAAACACCCTCTCTGACCCACGTGTCTGCCATCTTCTACCTCGTTTCCCACGTCCCCTATTTCTGGGGAATTGTCTGGGCACTAAACCTCTAGGTGCTGAATCCAAATCAGAGGACTCGATATCAGAGGATGATACGTCCACACTTAGTGTTGGAACGGTCTGGAGATCAGGGTATGCTTGTTTGTTTTTAAATTCAGAGCAGTCTTTCAAGAAACGTCTATGTTTCCTATCCTTGATTTCAAATTGATCTCATTCCACCGCTATTTTAAGAGATTCCTCCCTGTTAGTGAATTCAAGGTCTGTTTTAAATTTTAAGACTTTCTCAACCGTATCTTATAAAGTGTTGGAGGTATTTTCTAGTGTTTTTCTTTCCTCCTCCACCAAAACTTGCATGAATCTCAAAGAAGATGCAATTGATTCTTCTTCCCACCTTGACAAACGAGTTGGGGAAGCACACCTGGGGGCTGGTACTAAATGTATCCTTAGACCATATGGTATTATTTTATGCTTAATGTAATTTTCAAGTGATTGTACTTCCCACCATGATTTTATGTTATTCTTATAGACATTCAAAAGGTCTGAGAACTGAGATTTTAGAGTGGGGGTAGTCAATGAGTCGTTTGTGCCTCCAACTTCAGAAAAGGCCTCCCTCGCATCATCAAGCCACTTCTTAGTATCCAATGGTCCTGAGAGGAAACCTGCAATACTACACTTAGAATAATCCACCAAAAACAAATGTGTCAAGATCCTCAATTACCAGCAAAAACCAAACAAGAGAAAACCAGGATCTCTTAAAATATAACTTTTAATATAGAAAGTTTAAAAGCGTTTATCCAAAATTGAAGACAAGTAGCAAAAATATACCATAGGGAAATAAAGACAATTAATGTGTCCTATTGGGCCCTACAAATCAACTATAATAGCCCCTACATGACAGTGGAGGTTGGCACCCTAAGTTTCAGCGGTAGGCGCCCCCACTCCGCTGCGGCTTGCCCTCCTGTCCCTACAAAGCCCTATGATCAGCTAAGAAATGTGTCCCAATACACCCATAGCCCAAGTGAAAAAAACACAAAAAAATGTACAAAAAAACTAAAAAAAAAAAATGAAATAATAAAGTGGGTAGGTCCCACAGATAATTAATGCTCTATTCAGCTCCAAAAAATGGGAGAGAAAAGGGGAATAATATCCCCCCCCTTTTTTTTTTTTTTTACAAAATATTCATGTCAATCTATAGGCGAATATGGTGTGAGATTGTATACTTGTCTGATTTGTTCTGTAATGTTATTAGGGGGAAGCAAGAACAGTGGATCTGCATTCCATATCACACATTTTTCATTCTGAATCACCAATGGTTATCATAATAACTGTTTGTACAGAGTATTGCAAACAATCAATGCCTGTTTAGATGAACATACGGAGCGGAGTTTGCTATCCACCATGGGCCACCGATCGACCCCCACAAAAATCAGAAACCACTTTCATACATAATAGTTATAGTAACCTCCTACAGACACCACCTCCAAGATATCATATATTCCCCTTCAACTGGGTTTCTTTTAACACTTCATTATAATCTTCATATTTGAGGCTGATAATGCTCATTAATTTATGCCATATCAAAAAAATGCTCAGATAGCCATATACTCATCCGTGCTATGATGTAAGGAGTCACTGTCACACTGGGTCATCGGTGAGCCACATGTAAACGACATCCCAAATAGTATCCAACGTGTTTCCCCCCCCCATGGGAATAGCGGGGGTTCATCAGGGATGTTGGCCATCGCAATGGAATAGGGCTGGAAAAACAATGCTCATCCCCTTCTTATATACCTTACTAAAAATGCCGCGCCTTTCAGGATCCACTTCCGTGGGTACGTCCCTGTTACCTGATAACCGGAAGCTGCGCAGAAGAACATGCGCAATTATACACTTAACAAAAAGGTGTGAAACAACTGAAATTATGTCTTATATACTAGGTTCTTCAAAGTAGCCACCTTTTGCTTTGATGACAGCTTTGCACACTCTTGGCATTCTCTTGATGAGCTTCAAGAGGTAGTCACCGGGAATGGTCTTCCAACAATCTTGAAGGATTTCCCAGAGATGCTTAGCACTTGTTGGCCCTTTTGCCTTCACTCTGCGGTCCAGCTCATCCCAAACCATCTTGATTGGGTTCAGGTCTGGTGACTGTGGAGGCCAGGTCATCTGGCGTAGAACCCCATCACTCTCCTTCTTGGTCAAATAGCCCTTACACAGCCTGGAGGTGTGTTTGGGGTCATTGTCCTGTTGAAAAATAAATTATGGTCCAACTAAACGCAAACCGGATGGAATAGCATGCTGCTGCAAGATGCTGTGGTAGCCATGCTGGTTCAGTATGCCTTCAATTTTGAATAAATCCCCAACAGTGTCACCAGCAAAGCACCCCCACACCATCACACCTCCTCCTCCATGCTTCACGGTGGGAACCAGGCATGTAGAGTCCATCCGTTCACCTTTTCTACGTCGCACAAAGACACAGTGGTTGGAACCAAAGATCTCAAATTTGGACTCATCAGACCAAAGCACAGATTTCCACTGGTCTAATGTCCATTCCTTGTGTTCTTTAGCCCTTAAGTCTCTTCTGCTTGTTGCCTGTCCTTAGCAGTGGTTTCCTAGCAGCTATTTTACCATGAAGGCCTGCTACACAAAGTCTCCTCTTAACAGTTGTTGTAAAGATGTGTCTGCTGCTAGAACTCTGTGTGGCATTAACCTGGTCTCTAATCTGAGCTGCTGTTAACCTGCGATTTCTGAGGCTGGTGACTTGAATAAACTTATCATCAGAAGCAGAGGTGACTCTTGGTCTTCCTTTCCTGGGGTGGTCCTCATGTGAGCCCGTTTCTTTGAAGCGCTTGATGGTTTTTGCCACTGCACTTGGGGACACTTTCAAAGTTTTCCCAATTTTTCGTACTGACTGACCTTCATTTCTTAAAGTAATGATGGCCACTCGTTTTCTTTGCTTAGCTGCTATTTTCTTGCCATAATACATATTCTAACAGTCTATTCAGTAGGACTATCAGCTGTGTATCCACCAGACTTCTGCACAACACAACTGATGGTCCCAACCCCATTTATAAGGCAAGAAATCCCACTTATTAAATTTGACAGGGCACACCTGTGAAGTGAAAACCATTCCTGGTGACTACCTCTTGAAGCTCATCAAGAGAATGCCAAGAGTGTGCAGAGCAGTCATCAAAGTAAAAGGTGGCTACTTTGAAAAACCTAGAATATAAGACATAATTTCAGTTGTGTCACACTTTTTTGTGAAGTATATAATTCCACATGTGTTAATTCATAGTTTTGATGCCTTCAGTGTGAATGTACAATTTTCATAGTCATGAAAACACAGAAAAATCTTTAAATTAGAAGGTGTGTCCAAACTTTTGATCTGTACTGTTTGTTATTTAAGGGGTATTTTGGCAAAGGAAAATAAAAGAAGGAAATGCAACAATAAATAGTTTCCTACATACCTGTAGTAAATCACAATTGTTGATGAGGATAATCTCTACAAAATTTAATATATACTAATTGCACTGACGGAAACCGCTCTCCTAGAATGTTACTAGAACAGGTGCCTGTGAGCATGTGCACTAGGCTGCTGTGCCCTAGAAATAACTTATACCACCTACTGTTAAGCTATTTTCAGGTAACAGCAGCCACTCAGCACTAAGAAAGATAGGATTCATAGCAGTGTGAGCAGCCTCTTCTTACCTTAGCACCCCTAAGTTTTATATCAGATAGGCTGGTTGGGCAGCAGTATCAGCAGCCTCTTCCTAACTCACCACCCATGGCACTTTCAGTATCAAATCAGACAGACATGGTGGACAGCAGAATGAGCAGCCTCTTACCTCAGCATCTCTGGAATTTCCAATATCAAGGCGAATAAGCCTCCTTACCTTGACAAGCCAGCTGATATGTCACTCTCCATAAGGAGAAACATTACCCCTTAGACCCCAGTCCAGAGCCTCTCACCTAGCCAAATCAGTTCTCATGCTTCGCACTGACGAGGGCCAACAGCCCAAAACACCGTGTCTGCGAATTAAGATACTGATTTGGCTTTTATCCTAAGTCATATTGCACGACTCGTTGCACTCTTGGTATTCCCAGTATTAGATAAGAAAGACAGGGTGGAGAGCAGTGTGAGCAGCCTCTTTTTACCTCCGCACTCCTGATATCTCATTTATTAAATTAGACATGCAATGTGGACAGCAGTTTGAACAGTTTCTTCTTTTCTCACAGCATTCCTGATCTCCACCTTTAGATCAGATAAACAGTTTGGACAACAGTGGGAGTGTCCTCTTCTTATCTCAGCAGTCATGGTATGGCCAGTATGAGATCAGATAGACATGGTGGACAGCAGTGTGAGCAGCCTTTCCTCACCTCAATACTCCTGATATTTCTAGTATTAGACTAGATAAACAGGATAAGCAGCAGTGTGAGCAGCCTCCTTTTATCTATGAACTCTTGCTATCTCCAGTCTTAGATCAGAATGACAGGGTAGACCGATAAATGTGCAGTCTCTCTTTACCTCTGCACTCACAATTCCTCCAGTATTAAATCAGAAACACATGGTGCACAGCAGTGTGACAAGCTTATTTTTACTTCAACACTTCTGGTATGGCCAGGATTATATCAGAAAGACAGAAAGGACAGCAGTGTGAGCAGCCTATTCTTACCTATGCTCCTCTGGTATCTCCAGTATTAGAGCTGACATACAATGTGGACAGCAGTGTGAGCAGCCTACTCTTACCTATGCTCCTCTGGTATCTCCAGTATTAGAGCTGACATACAATGTGGACAGCAGTGTGAGCAGCCTATTCTTACCTATGCTCCTCTGGTATCTCCAGTACTAGATCTGACATACAATGTGGACAGCAGTGTGAACGCTCTGTTCCTTTTCTGTCACGCCTGTTATCTCCACTATTAGATCAGACAAGATGGACAGCAGTGTGAACAGCCTCTTCTTATTTCAACACTCTGGATATCTCCAGTATCAGATCAAAAAGACAGGATGAACAGTAGTGTGAACACCTTGTTCTTTCCTCAACATGTTGCCCTACTGATATCTTTAGTATTAAATTAGATAGACAGGTTGAACAGCAGTGTGAGCAGCCTCTTTTTATCTCAGCAGCACTCCTAACAACTTCAGTCTAGGGTCAGAAACACAGGGTAGACAGAAGTGTGAGCAGTGTCTTTTTACTTCAGCACTCCTTGTATGTCCAAGATTAGATCAGAAAGACAACGGGGCTAGCAGTGTGCACAGCCTTTTCTTACCACTGCTCTCCTAATATTTCCAATAATAGATCACAAAATCCAATGGGATCAAATCTTCATACACATATAGGGAGGGGTGGAGCTTCCTACTGCACATGCTCACTGGCACCAGTCATATTAGTATTGTAGGACAGGTTTATGTTAATTCAACATATTCACATATTTTATTTTGTAGTGATTACCTTCCTAGAAAAAAACAAGTACAGTTCAAACCAAAAGTTTACGTACACTATATATATATATATATATATATATATATATATATAAAGACACATATGCATGTTTTTCTCAATATCTGACAATCTGACATGAAATCAGAATAAATCTTTCCCGTTTTAGGTCAATTAGGATTATCATAATCATTAATATTTGCAAAATTCAAGAATAATGAGAGATAATGTTTTAAGGCAATTTTATTACTTACTGCAAAGCCAAAAGTTTACATAAATTTCATTAGTATTTGGTACCATTGCCCTTAAACTGAATGACTTGGGTCAAACTTTCAGGGTATCTTTCCACAAGCTTCGCACAATATTTGGTTGGAATTTGGGCCCATTCCGCCTGACAAAATTGGTGTAGCTAATCCAAGTTTGTAGGTCGCGTTGCTCGCACCTGCCTTTTCAGCTTTGCCCATAAATTTTCAATAGGACTGAGATCAGGGCTTTGTGATGGCCACTTGAAAACATTTACTTACAATCGACCAGTTACAATCAGGCTTCCGGTCACACCACTCCACTGAAACTGCTCTAACTAAGGTCACCAATGACCTATTAACTGCCAAGAGCGACACTACTCTATTCTCCTCCTGAACCTGTCCTCTGGCTTTGACACAGTGGACCATTCCCTATTACTACAGACCCTCTCATCCCTTGGCATCACAGACTTGGCCCTATCCTGGATCTTGTCATACCTAACTGACTGAACATTCAGCGTCTCCCATTCACACACCACCTCCTCACCTCGCCCCCTATCTGTCGGAGTCCCGCAAGGTTCAGTTCTAGGGCCCCTGCTCTTCTCCATTTACACTTTTGGTCTGGGACAGCTCATAGAATCTCACGGTTTTCAGTAATATCTTTATGCTGATGACACACAGATCTACATCTCTGGACCACATATCACCACCATACTAACCAGAATCCCTCAATGTCTATCCGCTATTTCATCCTTCTTCTCTGCTAGATTTCTGAAACTTAACATGGACAAAACAGAATTCATTGTCTTTCCCCCATCTCACGCGACCCCCCCAACGAACCTATCCATTACAGTAAACAGCTGCCCACTCTCCCCAGTCCCACAAACTCGCTGTCTCGTGGTAATCTTTGACACTGATCTCTCCTTCAAACTGCATATCCAAGCCCTTTCCACTTCCTGCCGCCTTCAACTCAAAAATATTTCATGGATCCGTACATTCCTAAACCAAGAATCGGCAAAAACCCTAGTCCATGCCCTCATCATCTCCCGCCTCGACTACTGTAACCTCCTGCTCTGTGGCCTCCCCTCTAACACTGTCGCACCCCTCCAATCTATTCTAAACTCAGCTGCCTGACTAATCCACCTGTCCCCCGCTATTCCCCGGCCTCTCCCCTCTGTCAATCCCTTCACTGGCTCCCCATTGCCCAGAGACTCCAGTACAAAAGCCTAACCATGACATACAAAGCCATCCACAACCTGTCTCCTCTATACATCTGTGACCATGTCTCCCGGTACTTTCCTGCACGCAACCTCCGATCCCCACAAGATCTCCTTCTCTACTTCCCTCTTATCTCCTCTTCCCACAATCGCATACAAGATTTCTCTCGCGCATCACCATCGAAACCTTCAAAAAGAACCTGAAGACATACCTCTTCCGACAAGCCTACAACCTGCAGTAATCACCGATCGACCAAACCACTGCACAACCAGCTCTATCCTTACCTACTGTATCCTCACCCATCCCTTGTAGATTGTGAGCCCTTGTGGGCAGGGTCCTCTCTCCTCCTGTACCAGTTGTGACTTGTATTGTTCAAGATTATTGTACCTGTTATTATTATGTATACCCCTCCTCACATGTAAAGCTCCATGGAATATATGGCGCTATAATAATAAATAATAATTTACTTTGTTATCCTTAAGCCACTTTGTTACCATTTTGGCAGTATGCTTCAGGTCGTTTTCCATTTTGAAGACCCATTTCCGTACAACTTTTAACTTCCTGGCTGATGTCTTGAAGCTGTTGCTTCAGTATTGCCACATAATCTTCTTTACTCGTGATACTATCTATTTTGTGAAGTGCACCAGTCCCTCCTGCAGCAAAACAGCTCCACATCATGATGCTGCCACTGCCGTGTTTCACAGTTGGGATGGTGTTTTAAGGCTTCCAAGCTTCTCCCTTTTTTCCTCCAAATGTAACGATGGTCATTATATCCAAAAAGTTCAATTGTAGTTTCGTCAGGCCACAGGATATGTCTCCAAAAATTAAGGTCTTTTTTCCTGTGTGCATTTGCAAACATTAATCTGGCTTTTTATGTTTCTTTTGGGGTAATGGCTTCTTCCTGGAAGAGTGGCCTTTCAGCCCATGTTGATACATTACTCATTTCATTGTGGATATTGACACAATCTTACCAGCTTCAGCCATCATCTTCACGAGGTCTTTTGCTTTTGTCCTTGGGTTGATATGCACATGTCGGACCAAAGCGCCTTCATCTCTGGGACACAAAACCCATCTCCTTCCTGAGAGGTATGATGGCTGGACATTCCCATCTTGTTATATAAGTGTTTGTACAGATGAACGAGGCACCTTCAGGTATGTTGAAATTGAACCCAAGTATGAGTCAGACTTGTGCAAGTCCACAATTCTCTTCCTGATATCTTGACTGATTTCTTGAGAGTTTCCCATGATGCTACACAAAGAAGCAGTGTGTTTCAGGTGTGCATTAAAATACATAAACAGGTGTATCTCTAATTAACTCAGATGTTGCTAAAAACCAGAAGATTCCAAACACATGACATCATCATATGGGCAATCCAGAATTGTTTAAAGACATAGTAATCCTAGTTTATGTAGACTTTTGACTTTGCAGTAAGTAAAAAAATGCCTTAAAACATTTTTCTCTCTCATTATTCTGGCATTTAGCAAATATTAATAATTATGGCAATCCTAATTTTCCTAAAATGGGAAAGGTTTATTCTGATTTCATGTCAGATATTGAGGAAAACATGCATATGTGTCTTTTTTATATAGTGTATGTAAACTTCTGGTTTCAACTGTATAATTTGCTAATTAGAGGTTTCTATGAATGTATTTAAAATTACATCTCCTTTAGTTATTTTTTTTCCCCTTTAAGCTGACAGTTTGTTACAATGTATCAGTCTAGATAAAGCTATCAGCTTGGAATCCAGGGCAGGAGAAGTTTTACTTCTGTGTTTAGTTTATAGATTGTTGCCTAGAATTTAGATTTATGAATGGTAACAATCCCACAGCTCACAAACGTGAGAATTGGTTTTCGGCTTATAAATGGGCACATTTATCTGTATTGACTATTTGATAAGAATCCTTAGATAAAATTGCTTTTTGCTTTGTTGTAGCGTTGTTTTTTATGTAATGTAACTACTTTAACTATATAATTACTGTCATTAGAAACAGGGTATTCACTTTGAATGATGTGGGGGATCCATGTGGTGCCCCCAGAATAATAGGACGCCCTGTACTTCTCTAAAAGCAATGACAGTACATGGATTAGCAGAGGACAATCTGCGCCATTATCTGCTCGGTAAAATCAGCCCCGGAGACACAGGATCCTGATGATGGTGTCAGGAAAATGATTGACTGGTAAACCATCCGCCGCCTCTTCATATACATTATCCTAATCTGATTGACGATCTTCTTCTGTCACATAATAACCACTCATTACATGACTTCTAATAAATACCTGTCGCATAGATCTCTAATAAACGTGCCATAGATGGAATGAAAGTTCCTGTTAGTCATGCAGGTTTTATCAATACGATGAATATATTGCAGAAGAAGATACTTAACAATCATATTTATTTTATAATCATTTACACTCTGCATAGACTAAACATACTGCTATAGTAGAGAAATGATAAAAAGTAATCATCAAAGGTAGTTGTGTCCCGATTTATATAATGTAAACAGAAAATATTCTGGTAGCTGCTGTTAGAGTGCGATGCTGGTTGTATAGCCTTATATGGAGCGGGCTCTTTAAAAATAATCTGTCAGTATGTTTCTCCTATGTAATATTAGAGCAGCATAATGTAGGGACTGAGAACATGATTCCAGCAATGTGTCACTTATTGGGCTGTGTTTTGCTGTTTCAATAAAATCAGTGTTTTATTAGCAGGAGATTATCACTACAGGTCTAGGTGTCTTATGCCTCCTGATCCAACCACCCCCAACGCTGATTAGCAGCTTTCCTTCAATATATAATGTACACAGAAAGCTTCCAATTAATGGTGTGGGCGGGGTTATACAGGGCTCAGCATTCTGAGCTCTGCTAGTTCTGCAGCAGAGAAAATTGTGATTCTACTACAAGTGCTACATCCTGTAAATAAGTGATACATTGTTGGAATCAGGATCTCTGTCCCTACATAATCCTGCTGTCATATTACATTGCAAAACCTGCTGACAGATTCACTTTAAGTTGACAAAAAACAGGGGTTGTCTGGACTTGAAGTACAAGTCTGCAGTCACACTACATGACAGTAATGCTGTGAGGATTCTCCAATGCTGGCGCCGGGAGTCATTTGACCAGAAGTATACAATCTGTATACTTCCAACCACATTATGACTAGACATGTCAATCCTTGCTCAATGGATTAAGTGAGGCTGGACACATGATCGCATGTATGGAAATTGCATACTTGCGGTCATGTGCCCGCCATATTTAGTGACTTACGTACGTTAAGGCTGGCAGAGGGATTATACTATGAATGTATTAATTGTGATGCTAGTCACTACTCACAGATAAACTGTGAGGTTCTGTAGTCAAAAGGTCCGAGGTCAGATACCAAGAAGGCTCGTCATGAGCATAGGGGTAAGGCAAAGGTGTCAGGTCTCAGTCCGAAGTCAGAAATCTGAGAAAGTAGCAGATTAAGACAAAAGGGCAAAACAAATGGATAGTCAAAGGCAAGGTCCAAGGTCAGGAAACAAAGATTAAATACAGGAGCACTGAGCACAGAGCAAACGTAAACAATGAAACTAAGCTACAACTGGCACTAATTGGAGGCAAAGAGCCAGCTAAATAGACAGGTAATCACTCAAATAGCACACACATCAGGCACATGGAAAAGACCAAGGCATGCCCCATCCCTGAGTGGTTGGCTGAACTGTCACTCAACACATTGACAGCTCAGGACGCCCCAGCCTCTGATTGGACGACTGAGCTGTCCATAATAATACTGACAGATCAGCATGCCCCTGTCCTAGATTGGATGGCTGAACTGTCACTCATTGCTTCCAGACACACCTATAGGTGGAATCATGACACTATTAATGCATAATGATGACTTAGAGGCGTCACACTCTAGTAGTCATAAAAGACAGCTGCCATTTTGTGCTGCTAACTCCCCCCAAAATCAGCCATTTGCCAATGTTTCTCTCCGTACACCACTACACCTTTCCTCCATAGTAATTACCTGGGACAGGTCTACACAGCAGTGACAATCCAGCCACAATCCCTTCAAAGCTTTACCATTACGCTGTGAGATGCAATCAGTTTTATTTAATGGTGTGGGCGGGGTCAGATATTTTATGGACATTGCTAAGAATTGGAACTTACACTATTCAATGGTAACCATTCATGAACTCTCGTACATAAGCTCCTATATTTATCCAGACCATTTTACTTCACTTTTTGGAAGTGCATTTGAACAGCAAGGTGGATTGCTGTTGAGGGGAACTAGAAAAAAAAAAATCTATAAATCTTCAGCATAGCGAGTGTGAGCGAGCTGAGTGTGATCTGAGCGTAAGTGTGGACGGCGGTAAGTGTGACTTGTGATTCAGTGAAGAGGTATTTGGAAAGCCTTTAACAAATACCTGTGTGAATTGGTGTGAGTTGCTGAATTGGGGGTAGCTATATTCATAAGGGTTAACTTAGGGTGGGGGCTCATAGTTAAGGGTTTATAAGGGGCAGCTGTTTGGGGCTCAAGTCCTTTTTGGAAGTGCATTTGAACAGCAAGGTTGATTGCTGTTGAGGGGAACTAGAAAAAAAAAATCTATAAATCTTCAGCAGCGCGAGTGTGAGCGAGCTGAGTGTGGCCTGAGCGTAAGTGTGGACGGCGGTAAGTGTGACTTGTGGTTCAGTGACTTTGGAGTCAGGGAGTTTCCAAGGGAGGAATTACTGAATTGCTGTCTGATTTTTATTAATACTTTGCATTTATTTATTTATTTTTTTTATTGAACTGTTCTGTCTGGTGCAATCCCCATTAGGAAATGTGCTCCACGATTGTTAATGCCATCCAGTGCACATCTTGCCACATGTATGCAGTCCTTGAGCAGCCGATCGAGGGTGCATACTGCTGTGCGAGATGTGAGCACGTTGTGCATTTGGAAACCCAGATTCTGACTCTAAATGTGCAGCTGGCAACACTGAGATCCATAGACAATATGGAGAGGAGTCTTCTGCTCACGGAGCAGACGCTCAATGGGACAGATGAGGGGGGGGATGTTGGGATGGAGCTGCAGGACAATGAAGTAGCAAGCTGGGTGACAGTTAGAATGCCGGGTAGAGGGAAGAGTGCCAGGGAGGCTAGTCCTGATCTGGAACACCCCAATAAGTTTGCTAAGTTGGCAGATGAGGGGGGTGCCAGTACAGGGGTAGCACTGCTGCAGCCAGGCATGTCCTCTGAAAGCTGGAGGAGTGACTGCTCCAGTAAGGAGGGAAATAGGAGAGCAGGGCAGGCCAGACAGGTGCTGGTAGTGGGCAACTCAATTATTAGGGGAACAGATAGGGCAATCTGTCACAAAGACAGGGATCGTCGAACGGTGTGCTGCCTACCTGGCGCTCGAGTCCGACACATCGCTGATCGGGTGGACAAATTATTGGGAGGGGCTGGTGAGGACCCAGCGGTCATGGTGCACATTGGCACTAATGACAAAGTTAGAGGTAGGTGGAAGGTCCTTAAAGATGATTTCAGGGAATTGGGCTGCAAGCTGAAAGCAAGGACCTCCAATGTGGTATTTTCCGAAATACTGCCGGTACCACGTGCCACGCCAGAGAGGCAACGGGAGATTAGGGAGGTTAATAAGTGGCTCAAGAATTGGTGTAGGAAAGAGGGGTTTGGGTTCCTGCAGAACTGGGCCGACTTCTCAGTTGGCTACAGGCTCTATGCTAGGGACGGGCTGCACCTCAATGGGGAGGGTGCAGCTGTGCTGGGGGAGAGAATGGCTAGAAGGTTGGAGGAGTGTTTAAACTAGGAATTGGGGGGGGAGGGTATTCATTTTATAGGAGGGGAAGATAGTGCAGACAGAGACCTGGGCACAAATAAGGAAGTTGGGGGTGGCGGTGGCATGGGGGGTGGGGTCAGAACAGTTAATAATTTAAGAAATAGAAGTACAGAGAGGAACATAAAGTGCATTTATACTAATGCCAGAAGCATCGCCAACAAAATGGATGAATTAGAACTAATGTTGTTGGAGCATAATTATGACATGGTGGGGATATCTGAGACATGGCTGGATGAGAGCCATGACTGGGCTGTTAACTTGCAGGGCTATAGCTTGTTCAGAAATGACCGTACAGATAAGCGAGGGGGAGGGGTGTGTCTATATGTAAAATCATCCTTAAAACCCATCCTGCGCGATAATATAGGTGAATTTAATGAAAATGTAGAATCCCTGTGGGTGGAGATAAGGGGAGGGGGAAAAAATAATAAATTACTGATAGGGGTTTGTTATAAATCTCCAAAAATAATGGAAGCAATGGAGAATATCCTCATAAAGCAAATAGATGAAGCTGCGACTCAAGGAGAAGTCATTATTATGGGGGACTTCAACTACCCTGAAATAGATTGGGGAACAGAAACCTGCAGTTCCAGCAAAGGTAATCGGTTTTTGACAATTATGAGAGACAATTACCTTTCACAACTGGTTCAGGACCCAACAAGAAGGGGGGCACTACTAGACCTAATATTAACCAACAGGCCAGACCGCATATCAAATATAAGGGTTGGGGGTCACTTGGGAAATAGCGATCACAAAATAATAAGTTTTCATGTATCCTTTAAAAAGATGTGTAGTAGAGGGGTTACAAGGACACTAAACTTCAGGAGGGCAAATTTCCAACGGATGAGAGAGGATCTTGGTGCAATTAACTGGGACGATATCCTGAGACACAAAAATACACAAAGAAAATGGGAGACGTTTATTAGCATCCTGGATAGGACCTGTGCACAGTATATACCGTATGGGAATAAACATACTAGAAATAGGAGGAAACCAATATGGCTAAATAGAGCTGTAAGGGGTGCAATAAGTGACAAAAAGAAAGCATTTAGAGAATTAAAGGAAGTAGGTAGTGAGGAGGCATTAAATAAATACAGAAAATTAAATACATTCTGTAAAAAGCAAATCAAGGCAGCAAAGATTGAGACAGAGAGACTCATTGCCAGAGAGAGTAAAAATAATCCTAAAATATTCTTTAACTACATAAATAGTAAGAAACTAAAAAATGATAGTGTTGGCCCCCTTAAAAATAGTCTGGGTGAGATGGTGGATGAGGATGAGGAAAAAGCCAATATGCTAAATGACTTTTTTTCATCAGTATTTACACAAGAAAATCCCATGGCAGACAAAATGTCTAGTGATAAAAATTCCCAATTAAATGTCACCTGCTTAACCCAGCAGGAAGTGCGGCGGCGTCTAAAAATCACTAAAATTTACAAATCTCCGGGCCCGGATGGGATACACCCTCGAGTACTGCAGGAATTAAGTACAATCATTGATAGACCATTATTTTTAATCTTTAAAGACTCCATAATAACAGGGTCTGTGCCACAGGACTGGCGTATAGCAAATGTGGTGCCAATATTCAAAAAGGGAACAAAAACTGAACTCGGAAATTATAGGCCAGTAAGCTTAACCTCTACTGTGGGTAAAATCCTGGAGGGCATTCTAAGGGATGCTATACTGGGGTATCTGAAGAGGAATAACCTCATGACCCAGTATCAGCACGGGTTTACTAGGGACCGTTCATGTCAGACTAATTTGATCAGTTTCTATGAAGAGGTAAATTCCGGATTGGACCAAGGGAAACCAGTGGATGTAGTGTATATGGACTTTTCAAAAGCTTTTGATACGGTGCCACACAAAAGGTTGATACATAAAATGAGAATAATGGGGATAGGGGAAAATATGTGCAAGTGGGTTGAGAGCTGGCTCAGGGATAGGAAACAAAGGGTGGTTATTAATGGAGCACACTCGGACTGGGTAGCGGTTAGCAGTGGGGTACCACAGGGGTCAGTATTGGGCCCTCTTCTTTTTAACATATTTATTAATGACCTTGTAGGGGGCATTCAGAGTAGAATTTCAATATTTGCAGATGACACTAAACTCTGCAGGGTAATCAATACAGAGGAGGACAATTTTATATTACAGGATGATTTATGTAAACTAGAAGCTTGGGCTGATAAATGGCAAATGAGCTTTAATGGGGATAAATGTAAGGTCATGCACTTGGGTAGAAGTAATAAGATGTATAATTATGTGCTTAATTCTAAAACTCTGGGCAAAACCGTCAATGAAAAAGACCTGGGTGTATGGGTGGATGACAAACTTAAATTCAGTGGCCAGTGTCAGGCAGCGGCTACAAAGGCAAATAAAATAATGGGATGCATTAAAAGAGGCATAGATGCTCATGAGGAGAATATAATTTTACCTCTATACAAGTCACTAGTTCGACCACACTTAGAATACTGTGCACAGTTCTGGTCTCCGGTGTATAAGAAAGACATAGCTGAACTAGAGCGGGTGCAGAGAAGAGCGACCAAGGTTATTAGAGGACAGGGGGGTCTGCAATACCAAGATAGGTTATTACACTTGGGGCTATTTAGTTTGGAAAAACGAAGACTAAGGGGTGATCTTATTTTAATGTATAAATATATGAGGGGACAGTACAAAGACCTTTCTGATGATCTTTTTAATCATAGACCTGAAACCGGGACAAGGGGACATCCTCTGCGGTTGGAGGAAAAAAGGTTTAAGCATAATAACAGACGCGGATTCTTTACTGTAAGAGCAGTGAGACTATGGAACTCTCTGCCGTATGATGTTGTAATGAGTGATTCATTACTTAAATTTAAGAGGGGACTGGATACCTTTCTGGAAAAGTATAATGTTACAGGGTATATACACTAGATTCCTTGATAGGGCGTTGATCCAGGGAACTAGTCTGATTGCCGTATGTGGAGTCGGGAAGGATTTTTTTTCCCCAATGTGGAGCTTACTCTTTGCCACATGGGTTTTTTTTGCCTTCCTCTGGATCAACATGTTAGGGCATGTTAGGTTAGGCTATGGGTTGAACTAGATGGACATATAGTCTTCCTTCAACCTTAATAACTATGTAAGTATGTAACTATGTAGTGTCAGATATTTTATGGACATTGCTAAGAATTGGAACTTACACTATTCAATGGTAACCATTCATGAACTCTCGTACATAAGCTCCTATATTTATCCAGACCATTTTACTTCCCGACTATATTTGCGGCATAGTTTTCTACAGCAGCTAAGTCATATACAGAATATACAAGATTACTAACAGGACTGAACAGTTGTCTGCTAATATTTAGTTCACTTCTCCATAACTTCTCCCTTAATTAAAAATGTATGCCTCTTCATAAAGACACAGTATCTCCTACAGCTTTGGATTTTGCTTATATAATAGTTTTTCTGACTGCTGCTCATAATGATTAACCCACATAAAGTAAACTCTCGCTATAATTTATTCATAGTCTAATGTATCAGTTTCTACACATAATACCTTCCTAATCCATTGGTACATATTTTATATGTTGCTTGTTAAAAATTCCAAGGACATGCAGTATTCTTTCCTTTCTCGGAGACTGAATGCAGCTTAAAAATTCTTTGTGTATCCATTTTTCTATAACTGAACCACCATTATCCACATTATGGAATATAATTCGGAAATGATGCTGTCTCTGCCGACGCCTATGTAAAAGGAGTCTTTTGCAGTAGACCACTTTTTGAGAAGACCAACCCTAACAAGTTCAATAACAATATTCAATTTCCCTATCATCTGTTTCAGAAGACCAACCCTAACGAGACCAGAATTCTCAATTCTCCTACCTTCCGTAAGTATTGACTTCTTCTTTGTGAAGACTATCCCGAAGAAGACAATTTTTACCTGAATTTGGGATGGTCACCTCAAAGAAGTTTCAAAGATCATTTATGATGGTTCTTGAGACCACTAACCAGATAAAGAATATTCTTTTACTTCATTAGTTTATTATAAAGTTTTTGCTTCTTACCATGGCACAGAAGGGCTCTGGAGGGTCTCCACAGGTACTGTTTGGAGGATCAAGCCTAATCTTCAGATATTCGGTCATGTCCTTAGATTCCGGTTGACAAGCCATATATTCCCATACTATCCCTTCATCAGATTTAGTCTGAGTCTTACACATATCGTAATGTCCATGTTGCATTGCTATGGAGACTGCCACCCACAGGGTGTTGAGATTGAGCACCAGGAACAGGTACATACCGGATAGTATTTGTCCACTCTTGACAATGGTAGTAACTCCAAGATATTTACCTGTTACAGTTCACCAATGATGAATATATATGTGCAATTAAGTCCAGGAAATGAACGGAAATCCAACATCCTCTGCCCACCAAGCAATTTCTATTGATTATATGTCATCGGTCTATATTTCGTCAGACCAGCTTACATAAATGGAAGATTCTTGTAGACGTCTTCACCGTGGTTGGCGGAGATTAAACATTCATGAAATACAATAATTTAGAGTAATGATTATGGAGAAATATTGCATGTTCTTCTGGTATATATTTTCATGACAGACGTTTTACTCGTTTTTTGTTTTTTTTTTGATCTCCAGAAATCAGATCTCAAAAGAAAAATTAAATGGACAAAAAAATGGAAGTTTTATATTGCAGACGAGATAAACCAAAGTGCATCCTTTATCTGAGGTTACGACTGTGTTGAGATGAGATTATCTTAGTGCTTGATATGAATCAATCTTCTTCTAACTTTTAGCTTTTCCACCCTAGAAAATAAAGGAAATAAAAATATCAGGTTTAAGTTTATTGTCTGAAAAATCAATATTTTTCTGCAAAGGCACAGAGCTTGACATTTGATGGATCTTATCAATAGGGATGACAGATAATCGTTCAATGAGAGAGTCTTGTGGTTTTCACTATTGTCAAGTAATGATTCATGGATTAAAAAGAATGTATATCACAATCTCAATATTTTAGCTCTGTCCTAACCCTAATATCAGCAATAAAAAAAAGTTTCTGGCTCTAAAATCAAAGGTCAATACCAAAATAATTGAAGTTCTGTAGAAACCTTTTTACTAGACTTATGACCAAGAACTGCTATTTCTTTTACTACATGATACCACACAATTCAATATAGGAAAACTTTTCTAGAGAGTTTTCTTGTTTCCTTGACGCACCGATTCAGAGAAGCTCAAGCTGATGAGACAAGATCATCTCAAGTTTATACCATTGTCTTTACATTTTCTTCACAACTTGATCTAATGTTTCAGAATGAAGGTACAATCAATTTGTCTCCAAAAAAGCTGTCAAGACCAAACGTGTAAAGTGAACCTGGCACATGAAGCACCTTGTGAATTGTGACAGTAGATTAATATGGGAAGTCAACTAATCTGCCTCACACTCAAATGCCATCCCCAAAAATATAAATTCTTAGGCAAAAATAAATGTAATAATGTTTCCAGGAATATAAAAAATATTTTTGTGATATTTATCTCAAGGTTTAAAATTATACTATAACTGATTTGTATTTAAAAGAGATCATTGAATATGATGAAATTTCATTCACTAGAATTGGCCGAGAAATTATATTTGCGTCTACTTTATTCAATGCAAATTGAATTTCTGGCAAAAGCCATTTATTATACGCTGAGTTCTCTCCAGACCCAAGAAAATAGATGATAAAAAATAAAAAAATCCACCACCCTCATTCATCTCACTTGTTCTTGTGTCGAAGCTTAACATTTGGTCTTCCATTGGCTCCCTTTGGCTCTCCATCTACTGGAAGCAGCAACGCTAATAATCAATATCGACCCTTTAACAAGCCTTGCCACATGACTTAGGATAAAAGCCAAACAAGTGCATAAATCACTGAGCAGATTATTGCTCGTATAGGGGTGGTGTGACCCCGTGCTTGTTAAGGTATTGAGACTAGCGATTTGGCACATTTGTCCAAATAATTTATCGTGTGTTACACTTGTTGTTCCTGATCAGGATGGACACTAAGAACTATGGCACCTCACTATAACCATTGAGCGCACCAGTACATGATTGTGAGATCTGGGCTTACTGATTGTCTCTAACACCCACTTTTTGACACCCCTTGCACATGTGGTTTCCCTTATTTACTCCCATTACCTTCTACCTTTCTGTTTGGAGAGCTAAAAGGGTAAGTGTGAAGGGCAAGTGAGGGTGAGCCAACGGGAGCGACGGCGCCACTTTGCGTATTAATCTAGGGTGCCAAACACCGCAGCAAGGTGGGGACAATCAATTAGGGAGAGTGGAGGGCAAGCCAGTGCAGGCTTTTACATTTCCCAACCTCTACCCTTGAATTCATGCAATAAATGTCTGGGTATTCTATTGCTTTTTGGTTTTGATTCTGATTGTATTTGTGTAATTTGGGCTCCTGAGGAGAAGGTTGATTATTGTATAAGGATATACCCTCCTTGGGTTCACTGATTTTTCACACCCTCTGTCCTTTCCTGATAACCGCGGCACTATTATTCCTTTTTTGGAATATTTGTAACTGACTGGTTGCATACCACATCTAACTAGGGATTGCAAGGTTGCATCCAGGGTGAGCCGACGGTGAGCGGGGGTGCCATATTGCGAACAAGCTAGGGTGCCAACCTCCACTGTCAGGAAGGGCACAATAGGGTCCGGTAGGGCCATTCGGGGGGTTTTTGTATGCTATTAACACAATCTGATTATTGGATCTGCGGGCTGCAGGCAATTGTGTAATTTATCTTTAATCATTTTTAAATGGTTTGAATAAAATTTGGTTTTAGATATTAGTACACATGTTAGCCTCTTAATTCACTATACCGCCGCATTTTATGATTTTTCTTTAGAATATTTTCACATTAAGTCTGAAATTCTTGTTTACAGCGTCAGATTCCTCCACCGGCACCTACTCTAAACAATGTAGCCTATGGCTACTCAATAATATATTAGGATACAAGGCTGTCAGTATTTTTTAAATTTAATTAAGAAAAATAATCTGACCAGACATGAAAAGTCTGCTTTTCAAAAGTTCTTCAAAGCTTTCTTATGTCAGTTCTTCTTGGTTCAGACATCTAGTGAGCAAACACCATGGGGGACTCTGGCATCTGCCCAAATTGAAAACAACATAAAAAAAATCTATATCACACACAAGCCCATAACTGCATGGTCTAAAAAGGGGCTCTCATGTCGCATTACAAATCCATACATGCCTGATATCTGTCTTTAGCCTCCAACAGATGCCAATAATGTTTTACAAATGTCAGATGGAACAGTGAGGATATGTCCAGAGGTTAATGATGTGTGATTGACCCAGGCTAATGTGGACCAGAAGTAAATTACAGATACGAATCTTAGGGTCACAAGCTTTTCTGCGATCTGTCAGATTATTTGATGTCAATTATCCCTAATACATGAATTAATCAAGCTTTTATTTCTTCTCGGATGCAAGTAACATCCACAGGCTAATATTCATAATGTATACATAGAGTTTACTGTATATAGGCATAGGAATGCTTCTTATTGTTACTATATGGATATCCTCTAATTCCCAATTATCTAATATACACACATGGTCAAAATTGTTGGTACCCCTCGTTTAAGAAAAACCCACAATGGTCACAGAACTAACTTGAATCTGACAAAAGTAATAATAAATTAAAAATCTATTATAATGAACAAATGAAAGTCAGACTTTGCTTTTCAACCATGCTTCCACAGAATTAAAAAAAAAATATATAAAACTCATGAAATAGGCCTGGACATAAATGATGGTAACCTTAACTTAATATTTTGATGCACAACCTTTTTAGGCCAGCACTGCAATCAAACGATTCCTGTAACTGTCAATGAGACTTCTGCACCTCTCGACAGGTATTTTGGCCCTCTCCTCAGGAGCAAACTGCTCCAGTGGTCTCGTGTTTGAAGGTTTCCTTTTCCAGACGGCATGTTTCAGCTCTTTCCAAAGATGCTCAATATGATTTAGGTCAGGGCTCATAGAAGGCCACTTCAGAATAGTCCAATGTTTTCCTCTTAGCCATTCTTGGTTGTTTTTAGCTTTGTGTTTTGAGTCGTTATCATGTTGCAAGACCCATGACCTGCGACTGAGACCAAGCTTTCTGACACTGGGCAGCACATTTCTCTCTAGAATCTCTTGATAGTCTTGAGATTTGATTGTACCCTGTACAGATTCTAGACACTCTGTGCCAGATGCAGCAAAGCAGCCCCAGAACTTAGCAGAGCCTCCTCCATGTTTCACAGTAGGGACAGTGTTGTTTACTTGATATGCTTCATTTTTCCGTCTGTGAACATAGAGCTGATGTGCCTTGCCAAAAAGTTCCATTTTTGTCTCATCTGTCCATAGGACATTCTTCCAGAATCTTTGTGACTTGTCAACATGTAATTTGGCAAATTCCAGTATGGGTTTTTTATTATTTTTTTTTTCAACAATGGTGTCCTCCTTGGTCGTCTCCCATGAAGTCCATTTTGGCTCATACAACGATCTGACACTGATATTCCTTGAGCTTGAAGTTCACCTTTAATCTGTTTTGACGTTTTTCTTGGCTCCCTTGTTACCATTCGTATTATCCGTTTCTTTGATTTGTCATCAATTTTCCTCCTGCGGCCACGTCCAGGGAGGTTGGCTACAGACCAATGGATCTTAAATTTCTGAATAATATGTGCAACTGTAGTCACAGGAACATCAAACTGCTTAGAGAAGGTCTTATAACTTTAACCTTTAACAGGTTTGTCTATAATTTTCTTTCTAATCTCCTGAGACAACTCTTTCCTTCACTTCCTCTGGTCCATATTGTGTGTGATACACACCATGTCACCAAACAGCAGAGTGAGTATCTGTAGCCCTATATACAGGCCCACTCACTGATTCCAAGATTATAGACACCTGTGATGCTAGTTAGTGGATACACCTTGATTTAACATGTCCCTTTTGTCACATTATTTTAATGGGTACCATAATTTCCGTCCAGGCCTATATCATGAGTTTTATTTATTTTAAATTCTGTGGAAGCATGGTTGAAAAGCAATGTCTGACTTTTATTTGTTCATTTTACTAGATCTTTTATTTATTATTACTTTTGTCAGATTCAAGTTATTTCTGTGACCATTGTGGGTTTTTCTGTCATTAAACGAGGGGTACGAACAATTTTGACCATGTGTGTATACATGCTTTACCATTTCCTGTTTGTAACTGAAAAGCTGCCATATAGTTGGATGACCACATGATTCGCTAACACATTTACATACAAGGGCCAGTAGAGAGGGAAGTGACACTGAATTGTATATATTGTAGAGGGCGCTGTGGCCCACACTCACCAGCCAAGGTGTAGGCTGAAAGAGAGCGATGCCTTGCCATCCAATAACCAGTCTAGTGGGGATTGGATCCTGCTAAACTCATGGTGCCCACAACAAAGTGCTGTAAAAAATGTACAGCATGAAGGGAGCGGTGCCAAGTGGCTAGAGAAGGAAGTTGTCTCCTCCAAGCTCACTCAACTTTGTCCTGCACTCAGCAGTTTAGCTGTGAGCAGCTGCCGATACATATCAATGCACTGTACAGGAAAGTACAGCGTGATGTGAGCGGTAACAAGCTGGGGGCATTGCTCAAAGACTTCGTTTCACGTCGGTTTCTGCAGCATTTGGCGACCACATCTAAGTGCAGTGCAAAAATGGACAGCGCGATGTGGGCAGTAGCAAACACAAGGAGGTCCATGCTTGGTGACTACTCTGACAAGCTGTTTCTTCCCAAGACTGGGGAAGTCGGGGTAGAGAATGCTCGCCTCTTGTATCAGTGGCTCCAGTACTTCAGCTCATAGATCAAAGTACAGGTGTGGGAAGGCTAGAAAAGAAGACAGCGTCACCCACTACACTGCGCTCTACACTCAGCAGTGTTGCAGAGTGCGACTCCTGCTACAATGAACTTTGAGCTTTGACTGGATAGGCCAGGGAGGCAGCAGGTAAAAGCACCTCTATGTTGGTTTGTACTCTGTATTTTGTTTTTATATTTTTACATCAAATTTTTTAGAATACTGTACGTCTTTTGTAAACTATAAGAACATACATACTTATTGTGGAAGCTCAAGAGCAAATATAGAAATGACTAACTATACTCAACAACATTTATTGGTGGATGGGTGGATTATTTCTTACAACCTTTACTTTCTTCAGAATCACATTATGAAAAAAGCTCCGGTCCAGCTGAATCAGACAAACCACCAGTTCATCTTCAAAATGAGGTTATACAGACGCTATCATCTTCATGTGCAATCCATGTACAAAGCACACTGCCTCTCAAACAGGATAAGCATTAGCGCCTCCACATAGTGCCAGCCACAGTGCTCCACACAAGAATATTAGCCACAAATGACCCCAGAATTGCCAGCCTCAAATGTTCTCTAAACAACATGCACCCAGGCTCCCAAACAGTGCCAGCTATAAAAATGTCCTACCTCTTACCCCAGGAGAGCCTCCATTAGTAATAGCTGGCGAGAAACAATAAAAGAGATCCCAGGGTGCATAACCAAATTATAAACAGATGTGCTAAAATTAAGGATTGGGGAATGCACTCACTGGAAAGTGGCCAAGGTCGGTCTACACCAACATAAAGTTAGATGGGTGTAGTGTCAGGAAAGGCAACAGACTCGATAAAAATTATCAAAAGACAACCGAGGTCAAATTCCAGGACTATGAAATGGAAGAACTTCTTAGCAGCTTCTGATACCAAAAGGCTCTTATTGCTCAGGTAGAGGAAGATGGGTCAAAGAAGGGACTGAGTTTGGCATAGGCAGAAGAACATGAGCATTTGCACTAGCCTAAAAGCACAGCCATGCGTGGCCGGCAGTAGTTGAGGACCTAAGACCACTTAGAGATACAGTAAATAAGTTGTAGTGATGTTTGAGACAATGTGCATGGAGGCACCACTGCAGAAAGGAGCAAAAAGAAGCAGTGCATGGGCACTAAATTGAGAGGACATGACAAAAACTGTAAACGAAAGTATCTCTTTCTAGAAGATGCAGTATAGTCCTTCTGTACAACATAATGACAGCCTATCAATTTGCCGTGGCATTGTGTAGTGTCTCATTTTCCTTGTGGTGACACTGTAGGGAAATTGCACACTTTCTACCAGGATTCTCCACCATTTACAACTGATTGGGTGCTCCTGTATTGATTCCAAGCTGATTTACATATGGAGTGGCTGTACTGAGAATATTCCGGACTGCTGCGGGACATATGTGCCTGCACTCAGTAGTGGTGGATATGTCTGTATACAGGGTGCATGGTGCTGTATAAGAAATGTATATGTCTGCACTCGGGGAGCTTGTGTCTGGTTCTGTATATGTGTGACATGTACTGACACTATACTTCGGACTTGTATGGTTTTCTCTGAGTATGTGTCCAGGTACCTAAATAATCTGTGAATGCATTTACGTCTGTAACAGCCGGGACTGAAGGATGTCTTAAAGCCGGATACAAAAATGTACTTTGCATCTGTTTGGTGGTGGCACACTGGTGCAGCCAGTCTTAAAAGGTAGGAATAAGGACAGGGTTGTAATCTCTCCATTCAAATACTGTATAAAAGTTAGGGATGGATACAGACCAAAAAGAGCACCATGTGCTGAAATGGTATATGGGCCATTCGAAGTCCAATAGTTCATCAAAAAGTACCACTCTATTCATCTGCAACCGAAGCTGCTTGTTACTATGGAGGAAAAAATGGGCCCGCTTTGCCTCTTGGGTTCCTGCGTGGGTGGACAGGGTGCACCAATGGTATGTCTGCCCCTGGTACAGATCATATTTTATAAGTCTTCCCCAACAGTATAATAACTGAGCTAAAAAAAATTAAAAAAGCCAAAAAAGGATAAGTCTTTGTACACAACTTCAGTTTGAGACCTACACATCATACACAGCCCCATTTATTTTGGGAGGAGACATTAAAATCTTCTCATTATTGCGAATGTCTGATCCCAAATTTTTACTTACTGGGGAAACACCCGATGTGAAGTTTTTTGTGTGCTAATTAAATATGGCCACCATTGTGAGCCGTTCGGGATGTGCAGTGAAAGTATTAAATGCTAAATTAGATCTGAGCCGCCTTGCAATTAATAAACGAAAATTGGTCTCATTCACAGCACCCACTTCAGAGTCTAAACAGATTCTCCGCGTAGAATAATGAAACTTAAATTAGCTAAAAGGCTCATTTTCTGCGAGACGGAGAAATTAATTCAATCAGGCGTCAGTCCAAAGGAAATTGGCAATTTGCACTGATTGTCCCCAGCAAAATCACTCGAAAATTTGCTCGGAATAACTGCTTTTAGTCATTTTACAAGCAAAGTACATCAATCTGTTATATCTGGAGCCGTCGGAGCCAGTGTCAACACTCCGACGTGCCCACATACAGCGACTTACTGATATTAGCAGGAGGATTATTAGAAGGCAGAAGGAAACAGAGAGAAATGGAGCCGGTGACCTTCATTAAAGTGTTTCTAGTGATAATTAGAAATAACAACGGGAACACAGAACATTAAAATGCTGCTAAAAATAAAAGGGTTTTCTCAACACATTTATTACCTATAGAGTATGCCAGACAAGTACGATCTGTCATGGAATAACCACTTGGATCTACACCAGGCACTAATATGAAGTGACGATCTAAGTGAAGTGCCCCTTAGGCCCCTAATTTTAATAGACCGGTTCTGACATATTGGTTTAGTGACTACTTGTATTTTCTATGAAATCACAGTTCCTGATCACATTTTACAAGAAGTCTGTGTTATGCCGTTCTTCCATTACTGAATGGACCTGAGGCCTGCCGGCACGTAGGGAGGTCATCCTTATTGGATACACCTTGTCGCGGTGGGATGGCTTTTACGCTTTGTTGATCAAAATAGTGCAAACTAACTACCCTATGTTATTCACATGTACTATTACTATTCATTTATTTACTTACCGCAAGACATTAGCTCATTGTTTTTATGCTAGGTTATGTTTGTTAATGGCCACACTGTGAATGTGCACCTATGCATTGCTCTTACACCAACTTGTGTTCCGGCTCATTTCTTTGGTTTGACTTTACTTTTTTTGTACTTTATACATATAGGGGCATGGCTCCTTCTTTTTGGGATATGCATTTAGTCTATATAGCCAGCAGGTGTTTAAACAGTCGGCCCTGGATCCTGCTGTACCCTCATCTATTTTGAGGCCTGCTGGCACATAGAGAGGTGAACTACAAGAGTTAGGACCATCCTGATTGGGATACACCTTGTTGTGGCGAGATGGCTTGTATGCTTTTTTTTATCAAAATAATGTCAACTAAGTACCCTATGTTGATTAAATTTACTACTACTATTTACTTGCAGGGTATTTGCTCATTTTATTTTTACCCTAGGTTCTGTCTGCTAAATGATCACATTGGGAATGTGCATCTACATATTGCACCTATGCTGACATGTGCTCCAGCTCATTTCTTTGGTTTTGAATGGAAATTTACGATTACATTGACAACTGGGTGTTACCATGCTGCTTGTCAAAGAGGTAAAGAGGTGTCAACATTCACAGTCTTAGTACTGATTGGTCAGTTCCAAACTATGTAAGACATACCCTAGGAATCACAGAATGGAGAGTTCCAAGAAAGCATCATCTAAAATTGTAGGGGAATAGGGAATATAAGTGTTTAGAGGAACAACCATGTCATGAAATATGACAGGTCCATTACTAACAATACAACTGATAGAAAACTAGAGACGATTCTGGAGAAGAATTCTTCTTTTATGATTTCACTTTCCTTTACTGTTCAGAATGCTCTTGTAGTCACCTGAATGGGGGTCACGAAAGAAATCACCTGGAGAACCCAACATTTCCATCTGCAAGGCCTTGATTAACTGTTTTTCCCTATATCTATATTTTAACATCTGAGTCATATTGGATTTTTTGTCTGCAGCCTAACAGCCCACGTGGCTACAGTCTCCGTGCTAAGCTGTCAGTGTATCCGCTTCACTAAAGGCAGCAGTTTTTCCTTAAAGAAAGCCTGTCACCAGGTTAAAAGCGGCCAGTTTTTGCTCTTTTTTATTTCCACTGTTCCCCTAAGCATATTTTTTTGTGCTACAGTGGTATGGACCTTGTTATTTAAAAGTAATGTCTGGCCTTAGCCTATAAGTCTGCAGTTGTTCTATGTGACTGCAGACTTGTGAATCCTCACATCGCGCGCACTGCACACTGTAAGGATTCTCTAATGTCAGCTTTGGGACCTGGCGGTCATGTGACTGCAAGTACGCGATTTGCCTACCTCCATCACATTCCGACTAGACTGTATCCAGCCTTGCTTAATATACTTGCATTGAGTGAGGTTGCACACGACTAGTTGACATGTGTCCACATGTACGCAAGTCACTGTGAGGACTTAAGTCTGCAGTCACACAGAGTGACTGTAAACTTGTAGTCTAAGGCCAGACAACACCGTTAATGCTACTTTTATGGTCTTTACATTGGGCGTTGCTCACAAGGTAACAATGCAGCATAGCCTAGAATCCGGTGAGACACACCGCTTTGGTGAAGACCATCGAAATTAGTACTAAATAAAAAAGTCCATGTAACTGGAACTGTATAGTGAATTAAAAAAACAACAAAACATCAACGAAATGCAGATTAATCAGGAGAACAGTGGGAATAAAATGAGAGCAATAGCTGGACACTTTTAACCAGGTGACAGGTCCTCTTTAAGCCTTTCTGTCTCTCCTAATCTAGACTTTTATTCACTCACACAGCCCCAACAATGAAAGAAGAACTTTCTCAATAGAGACCTCACCCAATTGTCATACATTTTTCGGGACAGCCATTTTTGACTCTGTGTGCCACTATAGTGCTGGCTTTCGATTTGTAAAACAGGAGTGGCGGGATATGGACAAAGCGGTAAATGCTGAATCCCTAACGCCAATCTATGCCGGCCTCCTGGAAGTGCACCTAGATGTTACAATCAATTATGTCATTGAAATGGACAAAGATGGTGGCTTGCAGCCCACATAGACCGTCATGGTCTTCTTAAAGAGCCTGGAGGATGTCCGTTGTTCTCTAGTGGTGTCAATAATGCGCATGAGGGGAATGCCTGGCATTATTAATGATAATGGATTTTCTGACTGGTGCCAGGTACCGCGTGTGTAATATCTTGTCCTGTAGTCTATGACAATGGATGCTAGACAGACGTTGCGATGAAAGTCATCGAGCAGCAGAATCCATTATCTGTAATAATGTCAGGCACGTAAGTGGAGAGCTATAAGTATATTACAGGGAGGGGTTTGTGCTGCACCCTGAGCGCTGGAACGTTTGAATGACAGATTTATGACGGCCGGAATGGTCTAAACCCAAAAGGGTTAATAATAACGAGCGCACGAGATGAGATCTCCTTATTTTCCATGCATCTGATTTCCATATACCCGTACAGCGTCGTGCATGGAAAGCTCATAGACTATTGCAAGGATCTGAATAAAATGTCATGTATAGGAAGAAGCGACGCAGAATTCATAGCTGCGCTGAATGCATTTCATTTCTGAGGCCGGTCTGACCCCAATATATTCCACACTGGGCTGGAGTGTCTACATGGGAAATTACCAGCCGTGATTGTCTACAACGGGCAGCGATACTGTGCAAACAGCACATACAGGAGCTGGCCCCGTCAGCGCTACATAATAGGATATAGTTACATTTCAGATATCTCTATGAAGTAAGAACACAAGGACAAAGATACAGGGAGCCAAGCCACACAAGCCGCGGGGTCGGAATAATATGCCAAAGCCTGCTCCTTTATGGATATATTTAATGTGTTCAGTATATAGAATTATTATGGTTTATTATAGATATTAGGCATGCACATGGATTTGTCACATATGCGCTCCACCTGGCTATAAAAGGTAAAATGAGAACCTTTCATCTACTAAAACAAATGGGGTCTGAAGAATGCACTCATGTAGGCAACATAAGTTCGTGAGCAGCCCTATCATATGTAGCCAAACATCACTCCCTGTGATATCCAAATAACAAACTCAGCCCTGTTACATGGCTACAAAATCATGTAATAAGGGTAGAAGCTGTTTGCAAACAGCTTCTACCCTTACTGCAGGATATATGTTCACAGTCACCGCTGCGGTTTTTCTGTATATTATATCCCTGCACGGATGAATATTTTGGTATTACTGGACATTTTTTTATGTCGCCTTTAAAGTTAATATGATCCCCAAGGCCTACACAAAACTTTATGTAAAGCGGTTTGTTACGGTCCTTTATTTAATTCACATGTCCTACCGAGGAGATCCCCGTATTAATAAATATCCTTGTGCAGATACTTTACCGAATCGTACGACATTCCTTCCTGTGATACGCAGCCTATAACTATGACACGTACGGTAAACTTACTGCGTTATCCTAACCGCCTCTCTATACACAACCAAAGAGGAGAGCTATGATCAGTTCTGCATCTATTTAAAGTGATCATAGCACTGCGGTCTGATCAATGACATTGAGAATAACACAGATGACGGGGTTCTTAGAAGAACCAAGGAGTCTAAAGGAAATTCACATCATTCACCACTAGGGGCTCCCTCTACCTACCCTAGAAAAAATATCAAAGTGCTTTACTTATGGACATGTCATCATCACCCGAAGGGGAGAAAAACAAACCTTCACAATGTACGGGACGATGCGGCATTAATTATGGTGTTACGTAATGTTGTCTCATAGATTAAGTCTTGTTACAAGGTCCTTATTTTTTCTCAGTGACTTAGAAGACAATGGACGGCACAGAAGACGCGTATATCATATGTTTAGTGTATTGTGTGCATGTGTCACACCCGGTATCTAGACTCAGACCAGTTTACATAGTAATAAGTGCTGACTCCAATCCTTCCGAGGATGAATTATACCCAGAACATGTGAGATGTCAGGTTTATGGCGAGGCTTGGGGCCGACCGCACTACCTCTGCTCCGTCTGCTCCATCTACCACCTGTTATGTCGATACTTATCGATAACTTATTCTAGAATCTTCACATACAGACGGTTTTCTTAGTGGCCGGATCACGAGCGCATGATTCCATTACACCGAGTCATTGTGTGAATGGCTGGGAATCTATACACTAGAGATGCACACAAATTGCTGCAGTTCATTAGTCTTACATAGGACTGCAGAATACCTATTGAACTCGCAAAGAAAGCAGTCCCAGGGAGCGAAGTGTATTGCTCACTAACACCATAGAAAAGACAATTACATCACTTGCTTATTTGATTCGGCACTTTTATAGCCCCCTTTTACCGGTATCATTTTTTTAGCATTCCATTAACCCTTCATTTTACCGATCAAGAACTGATACGATGGTCTCATTCTTCAGTACAGTACTGATGGCTACAGGTAACACACAGATATACAGGATATACATGCAATGTCGGCACCTTCCTATATGTGGTGACCAGCGATGGTTTTGGACCCTATAAATGGCGAGTATAGGCTACAGTACATGACAATGGGTTATCAGCTTTGTTAATGGCTAAATATATATATAAATCCATATCTCCAGTAATTAAATCCAGGATATGCCATTTCCTTTTACGACAGAGCAATAAAAGACGGAAATATACCCGGCCCAAATATGATCGTTTACAATACCCATTCCATAAAAGAGAATTGTTAGTCCCCGGCTCCCCCTGATAAAATAAATTAGGGGATTTAAGGTCGATGATGATAAAATCTCCCACGAAACGATGGCGCTATCATAACCGGAACAGCTGGCTGCCAGCAACATACGTTGTAGAATTAAAGAAAGGGGTTCTTATTCGTCAATTAGAGACTATTCATGTTACACCAAAATCCAGGAAGAAGAAGAAGGGATGTGAAGTGTGTGGGGGATTTCTTGGCCGTTTTTCTATTCTTGAGAGCAAGAAAGCTGAAAATGAGTCATAATATAAAGAAGATAGAATTAAGAGATTCTTGACCTCATTTTCTCTCTGCCAAGGAAATAAGGAGCCCCTTGACACGTCTCCGGTCCTACAATAGGTATTGTTAGATAGATCGCGGCTATTTAAGTTCACTTCACACGGGCTCAAACACAAATATTTTCTAAACCGGTTATAGATCTCATCTTTAAGAAATGATTCCTGCGTTCAACGAGAGTTTCACATCCCCCGCGCTCCTTACTGATGATTAATAAGAAAGACAGGAATAGCAGCCGGCTGATTCCCCCTACCAGGACCTACCACTGGTGCCTGGCCACCATCTTCCTTTATTCTAAGTATTGTGCTGCCGGAACACCCCGTAGACGGGAGCCACATGGGTAAAAATGGCATTACCTACAAATATATAGAAAACAATATATATGTGTCCCTGCTCTATAACAATGGTGCACTATAGCCCGATCACACTGACAACCTTAGAAATAGTCTGATTCTCGCTGCCACCAAGAAGCCACTCCAAAAGTTGATAGATATTAATGATGTAGAAGGAAATAGGTCAATGGGTGATTTATCTATCTATCCATCTGTCTATGTATCTATCTATATAGCTATTTATCTATGTATTTATCTATCTATCTTCTATTGTTCTATCTATTATCTATCTATCTATCTATCCATCTGTCTCTCTCTATCTGGCTCTATCTATAGTTCATTCTATCTATGTATTTATCGTATCTATCTATCTTCTATTGTTCTATTTGTCTCTATCTATCGTTCATTCTATGTGTTTATCTATCTTCTATCTATCTATCTATCTATCTATCTATCTATCTATCTATCTATCTATCTATCATCTATCTATTATATATCTATCTATATTATATCTACCATATCTGTCTGTCTCTATCTATCTATATATTTATCTTCTTTATCTATCTTCTATTGTTCTATCTATTATCTATCTACTATCTATCAATTACCTATCTATCTAATCTACATTATCTATCTATCTATCTATCTATCTATCTATCTATCTATCGAATCTATTCCATCTATTATCTATCTATCTATGTAATCTACATTATATATCTATTCCATCTATTATCTATCTATCTATGTAATCTACATTATATATCTATTCCATATATTATCTATCTATTCTATCTATTATCTGTCTATCTATGTAATCTATACTATCTATCTATCTGTCATCTATATATCTGTTATCTATTTTGTCTATCTAATATCTATCTATCTATCTATCTATATCTATCTATCTATGTGATCTACAGTATCTACTTGTCTATCCATGCGTCTTTCTTTCCACCTTTCTATAATCTGTTTTTCCTTCTACCTATCTTTGCACTTAATGCCAATTATGCTTGAATATATAACATATAGTTTAGTGACATATCTTGCAATATGCCAATTTCATGAGATTACCAATGATTTGGCACCAGAGTGAAATAGACACAATTACCGGTTTCCCTTATAACTCACTGGGTTGAGATAACCTAGTCAATTTACCTTCAGTCCTATCATGGAAAGAACCTGGAAAACCCATTATGATCCGAGAATGACTCTTTGCCAAATGACCTGATCAGCCCCGCTGCGTGACAAGAGCAGAATATACAAATTACTGGTAGATTTCCATAAAGTGAGTGTATTGTTTTGGAAACCACTTTGGGTGGTTGACCACAACCCCCATGCCACGCCGGCGCTTGGTCTTCCTGTGGCATGTAAGGAGCGATGGACGCCGACTCTGGAGGAGATTCTTGGGGTGTGCAGTTATACAGCTACTGTGGGATCTGTAGAATTCGGCTCACACTTGAGTGGGTTTATCTGTTCTCTGATAATTGGGATGTTTCCATGTTGCTGGGATGAGATCACTACTACTAAATATTCACAGGATGTGTCACCCAGAAGTTTACCGCTTCACATTAATTTCCATGTGTTCAGTTATAATCCGAGATGTGAATGCAAAAGAGAAACTGACTTTATTTACCGCGGGTTTTGTGTCCGCTACGACTAGAGGAATATTAATATTGTGTTTTAGACGCTTCGCCTGGTGTCCCGCATCCCGGTAATTATCAGTCATTATCGTTATGATGGATCGTTGCAGTGAAGCTTCTGGGGAAGAACAGTTGATCACATCATAGTTATTTCCCTGTCGCTCAATCGAAAATGAAAAATATTTTGATCTCATCCTTCAGCTGAGTCTTTGATGAAGGAAATGGATTCCTAGACATCCTACATCTGTCTACATGGGACTGCACTTCTCCATTATGGCAGGATCACCCAAATTGCAGGGTGGATCACAACTAGATGCTTTAATAAAGTCGTGATGTAAGATGAAAATCACACGTAAAGTCCAACTGCTCCCAGGACATGGTCTTAGGTCAGGTGAAAACAGGCTTTCATGTACCCTAAGGAACAAGCGCGAGCAATTTCAGTCCCAAAGAGAAATCTTTGCTAAACCTTAGGACTTTCCCTGGGTGCAATGTTCTCCATAGTTTTCATATAGAAGTTGCTTTGTGATAAGTTCTCAGTAACAGAACCAAAATCAATCAAATCAAAATCAACGATATTGTAAATTCAACTATCACATTTTGCTTTTTTTAATTTCTTGTGACGGATGTTTCTAGACATCTGCACAGACTTTCTGCAACAGTAAAGTAACACAAACTATATACTGTATATGCAATGGAAAAAGGAAGGGGAAATATTCAGCGATTTGCGCCTTTTTTTCTTCTTTTACAAACTATGTACTATAGCAAAGGCGGACATATACAATAGAGGGCCCCCTGTGCAAGAACTGGATGTGGGCCCCCCTCTTATACCACAGCTCTTCATAACGCATACGTTTATTTCATCTTTAATAGTGAACTGTGAAGTTTATTAGTTTATACCCTCCTATTGATAGTAGGAAAGTGCTTTTAAGATGACAGTGGACCCCCTAACTTATCGGGGTCTTGCAGCTGGACACTTTGCACCAATAATAACCCTTGCACTATATACTGTACACAATAAATCCCCTTTTATGCCATCATGTCACCTTTCCTAACGGCTAAGCTTGAGCAACCAGTTGTTCTGTAGCTGGTATGCCACCTGTATCCACCAGGGGGAGCTCCATGACTCCGCCGCTTTCCTTTAGGGACCAATTTGACTGCTAATGTTCTCTGGATGCTGAGATGTTAATGGATGGAGAGCTCCATACAGACAGTCACTCATCTCACAGCGACTCGCGAAACTGGAGCATCAGCACTGTGAGATGGGGGAAAAGAACGCCAAAGCACCGAAGTTGGGAATTAAAACCGCATCCTTGTCATGGATCCCTGCAGTTCTTCCTCGATGTCTGTGTTTTTTTTGTTTTTTTTTTTCCCTATTTTAACCCAGGAGGACTCATCAATTGACTCTTAACGAGGTCAGTCAAGGAGTCATTGATTGCAGCAGTAAGTACTGATAACACCAGTGCAGTAAAGCATGCCGGCTGCTTGTTCTTCCAGCTGTCAGCATGTCTGTCTATTAGCAGGGGCGGTTTTCCATTTCCTTTCATATATCGTGATACCGAGATATAAGTCATCTGTAGTTTGATTCGATAAAGGGTTCGTTTCGAGCCAGAAACGCGTTGAATCCACCTGGGGTGTGGAACCTACCGGCGGTGGCGGTCTTCCGTAAACGCCTATCCCCTAGTCTAGAGTCACAGTTGATAAGTAAGGGCTCGTTCGGGGCTGACAATCTAATTTCCCCATCTCAGGCACACACGCCATAATTGCAATGGAAGCCTATTAAGCATTGTGCATAGATTTTGGCACAACTTCCTAATTTTCTAATAAGGCGTAGTGGGTCACCTCCACGCATGCTGACAGCCGACATCAGAAAGAAGCTCTTTCAAAGGCTGGAGCTTGCACAGAACAGCAAGACACAGAGCCAAAAAAAAAAAAGACACAGGAACCTGTTCAAAGAGTGACATCCACAAAGCTCATCTTGAGAAAAATAAGGAACAATTAGGAATAAAAAAATCCCCTCTACCTCAAGCCCGGAGGGAGTTCACCTGAATCTCTGCTCGCAGAACATTTCTGCAATAAAAGAAATGCAAATGAGGGAAGCGACATTCAGGAGAAGAAAAAAAAAGTGTGTACTTACTGAAGGCAGGCTTTCTGTGTCCTAATTAGAGAGAAGCCCCTGTGTGAGGAGTTATAATCCTTTTATTGGCGCTCATTAGTGACAGGAGGATGTTATCCAGGTTCTATGAGCCCCTTTTCCCAATCTGGAATGTGTATCCAAAGAGTTTAGGAGAGCATCACCTGCTGGCATCCATGACCAGACCATAGGGGGTGCCCTCAGGAGGAGAGGTGCCTACTGTCAGGAAGGACTTGGGGGGGAATAAAGTGCATGTTATCCTCTTAGATCCTGCAAAGAAAGAGGGGAAGAAAACAAACTAGAAGAAAAAAGAAAAAGACCAGAGGTAAAATCAAGAGTTGCTTTCCAGGCTGAGCCTCCCAGATGTTCCTGGCTGAGGAGCCTCCAGCGTTGGCCTCCAGATGTGCAGCGTGTGGAGGTGCTGATGGTCCAGAGAGCAGAAATGCCCAGCAGCCGCTGCTCTCATTGTATTTAGAAGAGAGGTTTGTGGAGAGGCAGCATCAATCACTCCCAATTAGCATTGGCAAGATGGGTGGGGACCTTGCTGTCCTTGTGGTGACCAGTCTGTCCCTCCAAGTTACTGCAAAACACATAGCTCTGAGGTGGAGGAAAGGGGACACATGTTTCAATCAGATGAGCCAGGGACCTCTCCTCTCAAGGTGGGGCGCCCTACACAGGAGCAGGACAGAGCTGGGGGTGCTGCTGGCACCAAGGAGGAGGAGGAGGAGGAGAGAGGTGTCTTGCTGTTTGGAGAGAAGATTTCCAAATGCCAGCAAACAAGAGATTGCAAACCTTATACTTGCTCAACACCAGGCTTCCTGAGCGGTCCTAAAGACCTCAGCTGATTATCCTTGACAAGCTCTGCATTATTGATTGCTAGCTCTGTGGTGGCAGAATCCCAGATGCTACTGTGGCTATTCCGTATTTCCTTTTTTTTTTTTTTTTTTAATGGTATCGTTCCGAGAACAAAAAAAAAATCATCAGAAACACAGGCGAGGTTCACCCACTGCAAAATCATGTATGGGTATGTCCTGCGCCCTCAATTTCCAGCTGTCGTCTATTTAGATGCTGAATCCAAACTTCATTCCGGTGATGATGAGTTAACGATAGAAATTCTAAATGGAACAGTTTATACAAAAAATACTAAATCAAAGCGGATAGAAAGAAATAGAAACGACATGAAATCAAAGAGTGATGATAATGTTAAAAATCAGACGTATGCAGACATACGGGTCCAGGCTGAGGAGCGCTCACCCCGCGATATACGTGGACGCAATATATATTATTCACAAGTATGCGGTGATATCATTATATAGAAGCTTTTGGTTTCAGCATGAAAATGCATCCCGGACCATTGCTGGTCAAATCCTGATTTTTTTTTTTAAATTTATGTTGTAAATCAATACATTGTTCTACACTTCAGATGATGGACAGAGGCGGACGCGGGGTTAAAATACAGCCCAGGGTGCCGTGCGAGTCACCTGGTGAGTGAGGTGCAATACAGAACTGATTCATTCATTTTTACCAGGTTTCATTGAATTTTGCTATTGGTTGTTAGAGTAGAAAAAAAAAAAGACAGATGCGGCAGGGCTGTATTTATCTGGTGTAGCAGAGTGGAATTTGTTATCATGTCATCCACATCAAGTAGGTTTTATTTCCAAGATCGGTAAAACAGGGCACAGTAAAACTGTTGAGAATTTGATGTCAGATTCTGCTCTGCTACACTCGGAGGGCAATGCAGAAAGATATAGTAGATGGATAATAACGAGCATTCACCTCCGTGTATTGTGCTCATCCGGTCACTATCATGAACTGTACAGCAGGTGGCCGAGCTATAGTCCTCTAGCTGCTGCCGATGAACTACCCCCAATTCTCCTTCCTAGGGATAAAGTTAGTAAATGCTCAGTGACCAGAGATAATTAAGGGAAAAGTTATTTGGATCTATTGCCAAGTAACGATCATAGAATAAATGTCTAAAAGTGCAGCGAATGATCACTATTGCATCACTGTCTACAGTATTTCCCCAAATAAATAGGAATGAGTGAATTGGACTGTAATGGGTCTCACACAGAGGGGGGAGGCATGCGGTGCATTTCCTGTCTCAGAGTAAAGCATCGGTGAACAAGGAAGGGTTAAACGTTTTCAGTGTAGGGAACCTTTTCCACAAATTAATATCTAGGGCATTTAGTATCGATAAGGCTCATAGATGAGCCACCTGAAATGTTATTTCTTCTTCTTCATGCTGTAACGTCTCTTGTTGCATAGTATAGACGGGGACTGCAGGTTTGTCTACATTTGCCCCAATAGTAAGAGGTTAGAAGAGCGCTCTACAATCCAAACTTCAGGTTTAGCATCCTGAAATATGTCTGTATCTTCATAAGGACCACAGATGTGATAAGGAGATACCAGACCAGATATACCTATGCAGTCGGGTGAATCCTGAGGTCTGTGCTAGAAGCTACTTTATGGACAACCCATTTAATGAAAAATCATATGGAGCAATATGCAAAGATAAGAAAACATATTATGGGATTGCTTCTTTAAAGGGGTTTTCTCTGACTTTTTAATTTTTTTATGTTCCTAAGGACTAACAAGCAGGTACTTGCTACCTACCTGCCCGTTATGCCTGGCGCTGATCTCTGCCTGCACAGAGTGGTCACAGACCGCTACTAGTGGTGATTCATCAGATTTCGCTGACATCATATAGTCAGAGCAGCAGCTTTTCTTCCACTCTGTTCTGTTGATGGGACGTGACTGATGACGTCATGCTGATTGACAGCCATCTCCCCACTGCCTAACTGCAGGAAGCCAACTATCAATCAGCATGACACCCGCATTGACCAGTTTGTTTTTAAGCCCATGGTAAAAAAAAATGTTTCGACTGTGCAAAATAACTGGCAGCACTAGATAGCAGAGGTGTTTAAACATTACTTTCTGAGGAAATGACATTTGATTCTGGAGTACTCAGTTCCCCAACACAGGTCCTTATTTCTGAAGTGCTCTCTACATCAGGGGTCTACAACTCCTGCCCTCTGCTATAGAGTGGGGACTCTAGTGGATCATGGCTGGATGCCACAGACAACAGTGAAGAGCAGAGGGAAGACACCGTGGAGCCCTTAAAAAGGTATTTCAATCTCCACCTTTCATTGCTGAGTTAGAAGTCCCTGCTTCTAGGTCCCAGCCACCAGACATCGAGTTACAGAAACAGTCAAATACCATTGCCCTACCGTGTTTGCTTGCTGGTGCGCTCAGCAGTTTTTGGAAAGTTTCCTCTGGTGGCCGGGACCTAGACGTAGTCATACCCATATTGGCCGCGATGGGAATAACCTTACATGCAAAGTCAAGATCACATGAGCATTAAGGACCACCTTTCAGCACTTTTAGGAGCCGTGTGTGCCAAAATTTTGACTTAATTTTTCATTCATTCTGCTACTAAATATTGTGCCTTTTTTATTCTGTTTTCATATCGCAATTTTTGTGTTTCTTCTTTGTTCTTCATGTAGCATAATAGAATAACATATCATTTTTTTTTTCTAAAATGTAAATAATTCATTCTAGCTTCCGATGAGGAGCCAGAACATTTCTTTTGATTTTAGGCAAAATTGTTCAAAAATGTCCATCCTTCTTCTGAAGCAAAGAGCTGGATCTGGGAGCTATATGACCATGCTCCGACCTACGGCAGTGAGATTACGTGCTGAGACACAGACATCGAGGTTTGCTGCGGTTTCCCTCATCATTACACATGTACTGATTAGGAGCATTTACACTAAGCTGCCGCGTCCATTCTATACCATGGCGTCCAGTGCCCATCAGCTTCGCTCACAGTCACTTTCCACAGCAAGACTGGAAACAGGAGTCAATCCTGAAGAGACAGATAAGAAATTAATTAGGCCGGAGTGAGCTTTCTTATAATACATCAAGTATTCCCGCTCTCGTCTTTACCAGAACCAACAAGCAGATGGATTATTCAGAGATTATATGGGGACACAGCACATCCTGGGAAAGGACAAACCTTTATATTTTAACCTGTGAACTATCATAGGGACGGCCGGGAGCGGAGCAGCACAGCGCAGTACCAGCAGAGCTTGCCTATCATTTCTGTAGGTACATGACTATACAGAACTGCAGGCAGAATGGGCCGAGGATGAAGGTCCAGACAGTTCGAGATGAATTGGTAAAATTTAGTCTAATCAGGTAGTATTATGCTGCTTTCCTGAAGCTGATATCAATGCAAATAGTGACAAGTATGGATTAATAACTATGTCCAGAAAAACATCAAAATACTAAAATAATGATACAGTTGGGTAATTCAACGAGACCTTTTTTCTTACACGCATTAGCGGCCTCATCTGCCTATAGCAGTTATTCCAAACCTCACCACTGCTATGATTAATATTTTATATCTTGCTTTGATTATAATTTAAACAGTTTAAATCCATATATGTAGCTTAAGGCGAAGTTCACACTGGACGTTTTTGCTGCGTTTTTGTAATGCATTTTTTAACGTTAATTTTCAGCTGCAAATTTCAGAAATCTCATGCACACGCCGTGTTTTTTTTTTTATCAGGATTTTGTGCTTTGCATGTTTTTTTGGACATAGAGCATGTCACTCCTTTCAGCGTTTTTCAACCATTGAAATGAATGGGTTGTAAAAAAAAAAAAAAAAAACGCTGAAAAAATGCTCCAAAAATGCAAGTATCAGGTTTTGCTGCATTTTTTGTGCCAAAACCTGATTCTATAGAATAGGACTTTTTTTTCAACACTAAAGTCAAATCTAGAATGCCAAAACCGCAGAAAAAAACGGACAAAAAATGCAAGAAAAACCAAGGAAAACCTGCTTATTTTTTGCAGCTTCTTTCCTACTAACTAGAGAGCAGGCTTTGCTGCAAAAAAAAAAAAGCCTAATGTGAACTTACATCCAGGTAATCTTTGTGTCGCAGCCCAAATTAGCTCTTCTGTGAAAGGGGTTTCTACGACATTACTATGAGGGGACACCTAAAAATATTTCCTGCTCAATAAATCCTTACTCCTATTTCTACAATAAATATGCTTGGCATAGCAGTGGGTAAAACTTAAAGGGAATCTATCACCAAGTTTTTGCTAACTAATCTGAGAGCACCATAATGTGAGGGCAGAAACCCTCACTCCAATGATGTGTCACTTACTGGGCTGCTTGCTGTAGCCTTTATAAAACCACTATTTTGTCAGCAGGAGATCATCACTAGAGGTCCAGTAAACCTGCCATAAACTTCAACCATGCCTCCACCACTGATTGTCAACTTTCTGCCTATGCACAGTGTACACAGAAAGCTGCCATTCGGTGTTGTGAGCGGGGTTATAAACATCTCAACATTCAGAGAAATGGTAAATCTTCAGTAGATCACACAGTGTTTACTGAAAACTGCAGCATCCAGCAAAGTAACTGACACAATGCACGAATCAGGTTCTCTGCCCCTACATTATGCTGCTCCCAGATGTGTGGCAAAAACCTGGTGACAGATGCTGAAGAACTATATTATAATGAAATAACTAATGCAAGCCTATATTATAATGATGCATTACAAGCCTTCAACCTGAAGAAACACATGTTGAAGACCATTAGTTATTTTTAGCTTTTTTTTTACTAGACCTTGACCCATCCGGCAACAACTTTTTGCTACCACATCTGAGAACACCATGTGTGAGGCAGTGACCCCAGTTACAGCAAGGGGCGCTGTTTGTGCTCCCCAGAATACGCACAGATGCGTATGAAGGCCATAGGTGTGCATGGGAGTCGCAGGTGTAGCTGTGATTGCAGTGTGAGACAGTGGCTCGTGTCACAGGTAGGGGTCGCTGTGTGTTCTCCCCAAGTTGTTCATGAAGACGGATGAAGTCCATAGGTGTGCATGGGAGTCATGGATTTTCGGTCCAGGTTTTCCATGTTGCTGGAAGCCACAGGTTTGTTAAAAGCCCTGCAGTAAGAGGTATGGGTGTGTCAGGTGTGTTTGCAACGTCAGTGTCAGACTGGTGTTTGCTGGTGTGCAGAGCAGAGGCCTGCAGAGCGCTGGCAGAGTGCATGGAGGCACAGCCCTGTGGAGCCAGCACCCAGGGCAGCTGAATAGCCTGGCACCCACAGCGTATACAGCGATGCAAATTGGCCATGGTGGCTGGTCTCGGATGTGGACAGTCCTGTGCCCGGAGGTGGATGTCCTGTGCCCCAAAGAGGATTAGCATGTGTAACGATTGCAAACAGGTGGATATGGTGCCCGGCTGCTATCCGGTGGGTATCCTGGGCTGTGTACGGCTGTGTGAATAAAGAGACTGGAGTACTGTGTCCAGTTTTGGGCACCGGTGCTCAGGAAGGATAAAATGGAACTAGAGAGAGTACAAAGGAGGGCAACAAAATTAATAAAGGGGATGGGAGAACTACAATACCCAGATAGATTAGCGAAATTAGGATTATTTAGTCTAGAAAAAAGACGACTGAGGGGCGATCTAATAACCATGTATAAGTATATAAGGGGACAATACAAATATCTCGCTGAGGATCTGTTTATACCAAGGAAGGTGACGGGCACAAGGGGGCATTCTTTGCGTCTGGAGGAGAGAAGGTTTTTCCACCAACATAGAAGAGGATTCTTTACTGTTAAGGCAGTGAGAATCTGGAATTGCTTGCCTGAGGAGGTGGTGATGGCGAACTCAGTCGAGGGGTTCAAGAGAGGCCTGGATGTCTTCCTGGAGCAGAACAATATTGTATCATACAATTATTAGGTTCTGTAGAAGGACGTAGATCTGGGTATTTATTATGATGGAATATAGGCTGAACTGGATGGACAAATGTCTTTTTTCGGCCTTACTAACTATGTTACTATGTTACTATGTTACTGTGATACAGCGATGCAGGACCTCCACGAGAACTAGTCAGAGGAAGGCTGGCGTGTGTAGTGTCTGCAACATGTAATGCTGTGTGTATGGAGACTGTAATATGGCGTGCAGTCGCCCAAGGAAACTGGTCAAGGGAAGTCTGGCCTGTCTAGGGACTGCAATTTAAAGCCGTATGATGTGTAGTGCTATGAAACCGGCACTGAGACAAGATGCAACTATGTGTATTGAACTTTGATGTCATGTACTACAAAGTGATATGGACTTTTATGTGTGAAATAAAACATTAAAGAGACTTTTGTGTTTGAACTTTGTGGGTCACTGCCTCTTCACTGTGTACGATGTTACTGCGGCATTACACATCATACAGAGTTAGAGACCCGAATTCCAGTGATGTGTCACTTACTGGGCTGCTTGCTGCAGTTTTGATAAAATCACAGTTTTATCTGCTGCAGACTTACTATCTTTCTTAATGCTGAGCGCTGTATAAACTCATCCACAGCACTGATTGGCTGCTTTCTGTGTACACTTTGCATAGGCAGAAAGCTGCCAATTAGTGATGGGGGTGTGGTTATAAACTACTGATGAATATGAAGGAACACGAGGCAGCAGATAATCTCTGACAACTGTGATTTTAAAAATCTTCAGAAAACAGCTGAAGTTTTGGCCACATTCACACATTAGTATTTCATCAGTTTTTTACCTCAGTATTTGTAAGCAAAAATCAGGAGTGGAACAATAAAAGGAAAAGTATAATACATTAACGTGCAGGACTGCCACCAGGAATTTCAAGGTCCTTTACTGACAACATTTTCGGGCCCCCTTGAGACTCTGCCCAGGCTCCACCATAGCTCAGCTCCCACCCCTTGAAACTTCCACAGTCCCACCACACACTCGTGGAAAAACTCCACTTCTGCACCACATCCTCACCAATTACACATGATCAGTTCACACTGAACACCAGATCACATACATAGCCAGCAGCTTTTGTTTTAACCAAAATACCTTTTAAGCCGCCACCTCGACAAGGTAGACTCTCTTGGCAGCACCCAACTCTACTCTAACCCATTAAACATTTCTTAAAACATTCAATACACTTTTAGGTATATTTTTATTTGCTTTTCTTTAAGAGAATTAGTCATATACTTTTTTTTTTTAAATAATCAATAATACCACATACAAGGGACAAACGCCATCACACCATGAACAGATCACATATTACTACCACACAGTGACCAAATAAGACCACGTGCAAGGGACAAATAGTCACACCATGACTGAACCACATTACCACCACAGTGACAGAATAATACAACATACAAGGAACAAATACCACCACACCATGACCAGACCACGTATTACCACCACATAGTTACCAAATACTACATTAATAAATAAAATGCAATACTAATATTACCATAAGTGTCATTATACACAGGAGCGCTGTATATAATATATAGTGTCACTGTACAGGTAACACACTGACTCACCAGTGATGTCTCTAGCTGAAGCCCTTAATCTTCACTTTTTTTTTTTCATCCAGCGCAGACCACCATCACTTCTTGAAGCCCGGACTTGTCTCTGCAGAAAATAAAACACAGTTATCTAGAGCACCACTTTCAGAGCACATTTTCCACTTTTTCCCTGACCTCTACACTATGCCAAATGAAGAAAAATAGTGCCGCCCTGCAAAGTTTCAGGACCTCCCCCATTGAAAACAGTGTCCTCTAAAATAAAATAAATCATAGCAGTAATAATTTCCCTTAATTAGCCCCTACAGTAATATTGTCCCACATTCTTGCTCCTTCCTGTAATAATGTCCCACATCCTGGTCCCCATGTGTCCCTTACTGTCCCCCATGTGTCTCATTTCTGGCCACCGTGTGTCTCATTCCTGGCCCCCACATGTCTTATTCCTGTCCCCCATGTGTCTCATTCCTCTCCTCCACATGCCTCATTTCAGGCCCCAACGGGTCTCATTCCTGGCCCCCACGTGTCTCATTACTGGCCCCCATGTGTCTCATTACTAGGCTCCACGTGTCTCATTCCTGGCCCCCATGTGTCTCATTCCAGGCCCCCAGGTGTCTCATTCCAGGCCACCACATGCCTCATTGCAGGCCCCCACATGTCTCATTCCTGGCCCCCATGTGTCTCATTCCCGGCCCCCAGGTGTCTCATTCCAGGCCACCACGTGTCTCATTGCAGGCCCCCACATGTCTCATTCCTGGCCCCCATGTGTCTCATTCCCGGCCCCCAGGTGTCTCATTCCAGGCCACCACGTGTCTCATTGCAGGCCCCCACATGTCTCATTCCTGGCCCTCACGTGTCTCATTCCAGGCCCCCACATGTCTCATCCAGGCCCCCATGTTCCTCATTCCTGGCCCCCATGTGTCTCATTCCTGGCCCCCACGTGTCTCATCCAGGCTCCCATGTTCCTCATTCCTCTCCCCCATGTGTCTCCCCCATGTGGCCCCCAGGTGTCTCATTCCAGGCCACCACGTGTCTCATTGCAGGCCCCCACATGTCTCATTCCTGGCCCCCAGGTGTCTCATTCCAGGCCCCCAGGTGTCTTATTCCAGGCCACCACGTGTCTCATTGCAGGCCCCCACATGCCTCATTCCTGGCCCCCATGTGTCTCATCCAGGCCCCCATGTGTCTCATTCTTGGCTCCACATGTCTCATCCAGGCCCCCATGTTCCTCATTCCTCTCCCCCAAGTGTTTCATTCTCAAGTTTCTTCTTACCTGGCTGCGGTCCAGTGGTGTTCTCTTCCTTCTTGATATGCGGTGTGGACGAGCTGGTGCTTGGCAGTGACGTCATATGCTGGCGAATTGCACACCGATGTCAGCTGTCTGCCTCTGATTGGCTGGAGGCTGTTATCTATTGTCACTGGCTTGCTACGTGGGAATATATTTCACCTGAATGTGCGTCCGAGGACACACATTCAGTTGAATTCTGAAACTGCGTAAACCATCCCTGCCCCTTTTTGCTTCTGCTTACTGGGCTCCATACACCAGTAAGGGTAGCAATGCCCTGATAGCGGCCCTGAGCATGTCACCACTTCTGTATTTATCACCCACTCCTGATTTTGGCTTACAAATACTGATATAAAATACTGACCAAATATTGAACGTGTGGATGTGGCCTTAACCTGTCACAGAGATCTATATCTAGTTTTCTGTATAAGTCTATTTGGGATAATCCCAACTGAGCCACAATTTAGGATTTAACCCTACTTTCATGGTGGTAATTCCTGCTAGATTATACCATTTAGGAATCAAAATATAGTAACATGCAATGTGTGTGAATATATATCAAAAAAGAGCATGGACAGCACCTCCAAAAACCATACAGTGGTCTATGCCGCCAGGCAAAAAAATATTTTATTGAACATGAGGTTCTTCGTTTAACATTCTGATCAGACTGTATGAAGCCCACTGCCACGTCATGGCAAACCTCTTAGTGCGTCCTATCTTCTATTGCTTTGACAGAGCGGTGTTGTGCGCAACCCATCGTCATGGCGACAATGCATCAGCAGGGTAGGCGGCCTGGTGCCTCACAGCGCCTCAAGCTCTCAAGTGAGAGTAAAAATGGTCTGGACCCCTTTTGCAGTCTCTGGCTAAATTAAAATCGCCTGTATCAAATGGGAGAAGTGCACATCCGGAAAAAAGGAACGGAACCTGCAATATCCCAATGCATACGTGCTTGTGGGGCAGTATGGTCTGGAGTCTGGAGTCATGGGACCTTGTGAAGCACCATGCCGCCCGCCCTGCCGATGCATTGCCATTGTGGCGGTGGTTAGCGGATGATGCCGCTCCTTTAAAGAAATAGAAGTTAACCATGAGTAAGACAAGAGTGTCAAAATGCGTCGGTTGGTGGCTCTCTCGAATCTGTATGTTGTTCGTATTGCACCTGTTTTTATTATTTTTTTCCATTAAAGACAAAGTTTTATATTTTTCTATGCTGGAGTACCTTTTTTGCTTCATTCTTACGACCCACTGAGAGGTTCGCCGTGACGTGGCAGTGGGCTTCATACAGTCTGATCAGAATGCTACCCATGTTCAGTTATATATTTTAGCCTGTCGGGATTAGATCAATGTATAATTTTTTTGGAGGTGTGTCCCTGCTCTTTTTTGTGTGTATTTATACATATACTAGATGGTGGCCCGATTCTAACGCATCGGGTATTCTAGAATATGCATGTTCACGTAGTATATTGCACAGCCCACGTAGTATATTGCACAGCCACGTAGTATATTGCCCAGTCACGTAGCATATTGCCCAGCGACGTAGTATATTGCACAGCCACGTAGTATATTGCCTAGTCACGTAGTATAAAGCCCAGCCACGTAGCATATTGCCCAGTCACGTAGTATATTGCCCAGTCACGTAGTATATTGCCCAGCCACGTAGCATATTGCCCAGTCACGTAGTATATTGCCCAGTGACGTAGTATATTGCCCAGCCACGTACTATATTGCACAGCCACGTAGTATATTGCCCAGTCACGTAGCATATTGCCCAGTCACGTAGCATATTGCCCAGTCACGTAGCATATTGCCCAGCCACGTACTATATTGCACAGCCACGTAGTATATTGCCTAGTCACATAGTATAAATCCCAGCCACGTAGTATATTGCGCAGCCACGTAGTATATTGCCCAGCCACGTAGTATATTGCACAGCCACGTAGTATATTGCCTAGTCACGTAGTATAAAGCCCAGCCACGTAGTATATTGCCCAGTTACATAGTATATTGCCCAGTCACGTAGTATATTGCACAGCCATGTAGTATATTGCCCAGTCACATAGTATATTGCCCAGCCAAGTGGTATATTGCCCAGTCACGTAGTATATTGCACAGCCACGTAGTATATTGCCCAGCCACATAGTATATTGCACAGCCACGTAGTTTATTGCACAGCCATGTAGTATATTGCCCAGCTACGTAGTATATTGCCCAGTCACGTAGTATATTGCCCAGCCACGTAGTATATTGCACAGCCCACGTAGTATATTGCATGCCCAGTCACGTAGTATATTGCCCAGTCACGTAGTATATTGGCCAGTCACGTAGGTATATAACACTGCCCATGCAGTATTTAGCAGTGTGTGCACCATATCCCTGCTAAAAAAAATAATTAAAATAAAAAATAGTTATATACTCAACTCACCCCTGGGATCCACCGAAGCTGTGTGATGTGGCCGCAATCTTCGGTTCCCAGGATGCATTGGGAAATTACCCAAATGACTTAGCGGTCTCGCGAGACCGCTAAGTCTACTGGGTAAGTTCGCAATGCATCTCTGGGAACGGAAGATGGCGTCCGGCGCGAGCACATCGTCCGACGAAGGAAGGAGAGAATAGCAGGTTTTTTGTTTTTTTTATTATTTTTAACATTAGATGTTTTTACTATTGACGGTGCATAGGCAGCATCAATAGTAAAAACTTGGTCACACAGGGTTAATAGCAGTGGTTATGGAGTGCGTTACTCGCGGCATAATGCGGTCCGTTACCGCTGGCATTAACCCTGTGTGAGCGGTGACCGGAGGGGAGTATGGAGCGGGCGCTGACTGCGGGGAGTATGGAGATGGCACCGGGGACACTGACTGCAGGGAGTATGGAGCGGAGCGCCGGGGACACTAATTGCGGGGAGTATGGAGCAGGGAGTATGGAGCGGGCACTGGGGACACTGACTGCGGGGAGTATGGAGCGGGCGCCGGGCACGCTGACTGCGGGGATTATGGAGCGGGCGCCGGGCACACTGACTGCAGGAAGTATGGAGCGGGGAGTATGGAGCGGGCGCCGGGGACACTGACTGCGGGGAGCATGGAGTGGGCGCCGGGCACACTGACTGCAGGGAGTATGGAGCAGAGTGCCGGGGACACTGACTGCATGGAGTATGGAGCGGAGCGCCGGGGACACTAACTGCGGGGAGTATGGAGCAGGGAGTATGGAGCGGGCACTGGGGAAACTGACTGCGGGGAGTATGGAGCGGGCGCCGGGCACACTGACTGCGGGAAGTATGGAGCGGGGAGTATGGAGCGGGCGCCGGGGACACTTACTGCGGGGAGCATGGAGCGGGCGCCGGGGACACTGACTGCAAGGAGTATGGAGTGGGCACCGGGGACACTGACTGCAGGGAGTATGGAGCGGGCGCCGGGCATACTGACTGCGGGGAGTATGGAGCAGGGAGTATGGAGCGGGCGCCGGGCACACTGACTGCGGGAAGTATGGAGTGGGGAGTATGGAGCGGGCGCCGGGGACACTGACTGCGGGGAGCATGGAGTGGGCGCCGGGCACAATGACTGCAGGGAGTATGGAGCAGAGTGCCGGGGACACTGACTGCATGGAGTATGGAGCGGAGCGCCGGGGACACTAACTGCGGTGAGTATGGAGCAGGGAGTATGGAGCGGGCACTGGGGACACTGACTGCGGGGAGTATGGAGCGGGCGCCGGGCACACTGACTGTGGGGATTATGGAGCGGGCGCCGGGCACACTGACTGCGGGGATTATGGAGCAGGCGCCAGGCACACTGACTGCGGGAAGTATGGAGCGGGGAGTATGGAGCGGGCGCCGGGGACACTTACTGCGGGGGGCATGGAGCGGGCGCCGGGGACACTGACTGCAAGGAGTATGGAGCGGGCACCGGGGACACTGACTGCAGGGAGTATGGAGCGGGCGCCGGGCATACTGACTGCGGGGAGTATGGAGCAGGGAGTATGGAGCGGGCGCCGGGCACACTGACTGCGGGAAGTATGGAGTGGGGAGTATGGAGCGGGCGCCGGGGACATTGACTGCGGGGAGTATGGAGCGGGCGCCGGGGACACTGATTGCAGGGAGTATGGAGCAGGCGCCGGGCACACTGACTGCGGGAAGAATGGAGCAGGGAGTATGGAGTGGGCGCCGGGTACACTGATTGCGGGGAGTATGGAGCAGGCGCCGCGGACACTGCGGGGAGTATCGAGCGGGGAGTATGGAGCGTGTGCCGGGCACACTGACTGCAGGGAGTAAGGGAGTATTGAGCGGGTGCCGGGGACACTGACTGCAGGGAGTATGGAGCGGAGCGCCGGGGACACTAACTGCGGGGAGTATGGAGCAGGGAGTATGGAGCGGGCACTGGGGACGCTGACTGCGGGGAGTATGGAGCGGGCGACGGGCACACTGACTGCGGGGATTATGGAGCGGGCGCAGGGCACACTGACTGCGGGAAGTATGAAGCGGGGAGTATGGAGCGGGCGCCGGGGACACTGACTGCGGGGAGTATGGAGCGGGCGCCGGGGACACTGACTGCAGGGAGTATGGAGTGGGCACCGGGGACACTGACTGCAGGGAGTATGGAGCGGGCGCCGGGCACACTGACTGCGGGGAGTATGGAGCAGGGAGTATGGAGCGGGCGCCGGGCACACTGACTGCGGGAAGTATGGAGCGGGGAGTATGGAGCGGGCGCCGGGGACATTGACTGTGGGGAGTATGGAGCAGGCACCGGGGACACTGACTGCAGGGAGTATGGAGCAGGCACTGGGCACACTGACTGCGGGAAGTATGGAGCAGGGAGTATGGAGCGGGCGCCGGGCACACTAACTGCGGGAAGTATGGAGCGGGGAGTATGGAGTGGGCGCCGGGGACACTGACTGCAGGGAGTATGGAGCAGGGAGTATGGAGCGGGCGCCGGAGACATTGACTGCGGGGAGTATGGAGCAGGCGCCGGGGACACTGACTGCAGGGAGTATGGAGCAGGCGCCGGGCACACTGACTGCGGGGAGTATGGAGCAGGGAGTAAGGAGTGGGCGCCGGGCACACTGACTGCGGGAAGTATGGAGCGGGGAGTATGGAGCTGGCGCCGGAGACATTGACTGCGGGGAGTATGGAGCAGGCACCGGGGACACTGACTGCAGGGAGTATGGAGCAGGCACTGGGCACACTGACTGCGGGAAGTATGGAGCAGGGAGTATGGAGCGGGCGCCGGGCACACTAACTGCGGGAAGTATGGAGCGGGGAGTATGGGGCGGGCGCCGGGGACACTGACTGCAGGGAGCATGGAGCGGGCACCGGGGACACTGACTGCAGGGAGTATGGAGCGGGCACTGGGCACACTGACTGCAGGGAGTATGGAGCAGGGAGTATGGAGCGGGCGCCGGGCACACTGACTGCGGTAATTATGGAGCGGGGAGTATGGAGCTGGCGCCGGAGACATTGACTGCGGGGAGTATGGAGCAGGCGCCGGGGACACTGACTGCAGGGAGTATGGAGCAGGCGCCGGGCACACTGACTGCGGGGAGTATGGAGCAGGGAGTATGGAGTGGGCGCCGGGCACACTGACTGCGGGAAGTATGGAGCGGGGAGTATGGAGTGGGCGCCGGGGACATTGACTGCGGGGAGTATGGAGCAGACGCTGGGGACACTGAGTGCAGGGAGTATGGAGCAGGCGCTGGGCACACTGACTGTGGGAAGTATGGAGCAGGGAGTATGGAGCGGGCGCCGGGCACACTGACTGCGGGAAGTATGGAGCGGGGAGTATGGAGCGGGCGCAGGGGACACTGACTGCAGGGAGCATGGAGCGGGCACCGGGGACACTGACTGCAGGGAGTATGGAGCGGGCGCCGGGCACACTGACTGCGGGGAGTATGGAGCGGGGAGTATGGAGCGGGCGCCGGGGACATTGACTGCGGGGAGTATGGAGTGGGTGCCGGGGACACTGACTGCAGGGAGTATGGAGCAGGTGCCGGGCACACTGACTGCGGGAAGTATGGAGCAGGGAGTATGGAGCGGGCGCCGGGGACATTGACTGCGGGGAGTATGGAGTGGGTGCCGGGCACACTGACTGCAGGGAGTATTGAGCGGGTGCTGAGGACACTGACTGCGGGGAGTATGTAGCGGGCGGCGAGCGCTGTGACTGCAGGGGAGTAGGGGAGGGGCTAATCGGACTGTGCCCGTCGCTGATTAGTCGCGGCAGCCACGACAGGCAGCTGGCGAAACCAATCAGCGACTTCGATCCCATGACAGACAGAGGCCGCGACCAATGAATATCCGTGACAGACAGACAGACGGAAGTACCCCTTAGACAATTATATATAGATAATTTTATTTTTCTATTTTACATCAATTTGATTTAAAATCAATATCATTTTCCAGAAAGAGAATGGTTTTAGGCCACGTGAGAGACCAGTGTGTCATTTCTGTGCCTTGATTTCTGTTCTCAATCTCTATATAATCCTGTAGAGAATAGGGTGTGGATTATGCTGCAGCTAATAGAGCAGGATGTGGATGGTGGACGCACTCAGACACTGCTGCTTCTCTGTCCCTGTTTTCTTCAGTTGCCGAACCAGCAAACTTTGGAAGGAGAGAGACATTTCGCTGAAAACCAGTTTACAGTATTGATATTTTCGAATTGTGCATTTGAGAAGATGTTCAATTCTACAAGGAGGCGCTGGGAAGGAAGAATATCTCAGTCAGCAGAATGCCCTCCAATAGTCAGATACCAAATTACAGATGCATTGGACGCAATGATTTGTCTCGTACCTTTTCATTCTATTATTTTAAAGGGGGAATGGTGAACACCAGAGGCGGGGGCAGGCGCTGATATGCTGCTTCTATTTGTGCAATCATTGACATGTGTAAAATGACCAGGAAAGGCCGAGCTGGAGTCACTCCTGGTCCCCAGTCCAAATCTCCGGGATAAAACAACATTGATGAGACGTTCCCCTAGGGAAGGTTGATGTCAATAAACAGAAAGGCATGTAAGCAGATGTTCCCAGGCAGGTAATAGAAGACACGCAGAGCGCTCAATCAGGGCAGTTTATGCTTTCACAGAACTGCTTTGTGTGCACGCAGGGTATGCCATTACCAGCGAGAACGGAAAATAGACACAGAGATGGATAGATGAACGGACGGATGGATGAATAGATATGGGATAGATAGATATAGATAGATAGATAGATAGATAGATAGATAGATAGATAGATAGATATAAAGAAAAAACCTGACCAGCACCTCCTAGGTGTGAACAGGTGCCAGCTGCAGCACCTGCATTATATAGAAAAAGAAAACCCAGCAGCACACTATAGGAGCCAAGATATACGCAAACACTGAAAACATTGAGTCTAGACAGTGCTATTATTCAGTAAGATGAACTTACAAAAATGGAGGTTTTTAGTGCATAAATTGGCCAATCCCTGTGTGCCCGTCAACCGCGGCAAAGTGACCTCCTTCGGATGGGTCCCTGCTCTACTGTACATACCTCTCTTGGGCTACTAGCCTACAGTTAAATGGACAAAACCTTCATTTTTGTAAGTTCATCTTACTGAATAATAACACTGTTTAGACTCAATGTTTTCAGCGTTTGGCTCCTATAGAGTGCTGCTGTGTCTTCTTTTCTAGATAGATAATTAGATAGATAAATAGATAATAGATAGAAAATAGATAGAAAGATAGATAATAGATAAACAATAGATAAAAAGATAATTAGAGATAGATAGATAGATAGATAGATAATAGATAGATAGATATTCTAGGTTCTATATATTGTAATAAATGGTTGACACTGCCTGTAGATAGATAGATATTCTAGGTTCTATATACTGTAATAAATGGTTGACACTGCCTGTAGATAGATAGATATTCTAGGTTCTATATACTGTAATAAATGGTTGACACTGCCTGTAGATAGATAGATATTCTAGGTTCTATATACTGTAATAAATGGTTGACACTGCCTGTAGATAGATAGATATTCTAGGTTCTATATACTGTAATAAATGGTTGACACTGCCTGTAGATAGATAGATATTCTAGGTTCTATATACTGTAATAAATGGTTGACACTGCCTGTAGATAGATAGATATTCTAGGTTCTATATACTGTAATAAATGGTTGACACTGCCTGTAGATAGATAGATATTCTAGGTTCTATATATTGTAATAAATGGTTGACACTGCCTGTAGATAGATAGATATTCTAGGTTCTATATACTGTAATAAATGGTTGACACTGCCTGTTTGGAACCTGTTACAGATAAAATAGACGACTTACAGATGGACAGGGTTAATATATACTGTAGCATGATTACAAATTGCAGTCAGTTTAGGGACGCTATGTCCACAGTCTTAAAAGATATTTACACCTTAGAATACAATTTTTTTTTTTCTCCCTAAAAATAATTTTTGCAATTGTGTACGGTTTTCAGACTGTCATTTCCTGGCAGCAGATTGGGTTAACTGAGAATCCATCAGTGAGCTGTTTTGCTGGGGAGAGTTTATACCTTATATTTTCATTCTTCTCAGCTCCTCCCAGCTTATTTATGACCGCATGATTTGATCTGAGCTTTGTGGTCATAAATCAGCTGAGAGCAGCTGCAAAAGACCAATCATAAGAATTATTATTTTCCTGGTGAGAGCTAGGCTCAACATTAACAGATCCCCTGTTAACTCATTCTGTAGTCAGCAATAGACAGTGTAACATGGAGAATTTAGAAGGCAAATGGTGCAAAATTTTAAATGAAACTTAATTGCAAAAATTATTTTTAGTCATATATACAGCTCTGGCAAAAATTAAGAGACCACTGCAAAATGTTCATTTTTTCTGATTTTTCTCTTTATAAGTACAGTATATTTTTTAGTAAAATGTAATTTGTTCTTTTATTTTATAAACTTCTGACAACATGCCTCTGAATTTCCAAGCAATACATTTTGTATTTTTTTTCCGAAAAGGAGAAATGGTCAAAATTAAAAAAAAATTACCAGTGCTTTCAGACCTCAAATAATGCAAAGAAAACAAGTTCATAATCATTTAGAAACAACAATACTAATGTTTTAACTCAGGAAGAGTTCAGAAATCAATATTTTGTGGAATAACCATGATTGTTAATCACCGCTTTCATGCGTCTTGGCATGCTTTCCACCAGTCTTTCACACTGCTCCTGGCGAAAAATGTAAGCAGATCTTCTCTGTTTGATGGATGATTACATTCCAGAGGTTTTCAATGGGGTTCAGGTCTGGAGATTGGGCTGCCATGACAGGGTTTTGATGTGGTGGTCTCTTAATTTTTGTAAGAGCTGTATATGCATTTAAGTAAAAAACAAAAACATATATCCTTATATAAGTCCATGTACTTCAATGTAATATATTCATCATTAGCCATAAGTAACAAAAACACCTTATTGTCCAAGATCACCAGACCTGAGATTGTCAGTAGTGTTTTGCGTGCACTGTGCCATTTCAGAGCAGAGATGGAAGGGTTATAGTAGTTCTAAGTGAGCTTGGTAGTTAAGGAGTCTAAATAGAGGCAAGGAGCTGGTTTCAACAATCTTACAAGAGGCATAGCCTTGATATCAAAATAAGTAGACAGCTAGTATTTAGAACAGAGGGCTGGCAATTCTTACACTTAACACAGCCTGCTGGTAATCTCTTCAGCAGCTTCTCGTGTGCTCACACAATCTGTGCCCCTCTGTGTCAGACCACACTATCAGTACTTGACACAGCTCATCTCTTGGACACCTCATTTCTAGATTGCGCATTCGAGCAGCCTACTCATACATTTTTAGTCCCTTGCACTTAGGCACCATGATGTTTCAGTAGCAAACCTCTTTATTCTTAGGGATCATCATACAAACGCCCTCTGGGGTGACAAATCCTCCATTTGATCTCCCTCACTTAGGACAAACTTCACTGACAAAAGTACCAGCTGGAACTATTGACTTACTCCTCCATTTCCCTCTATAATGCCTGAGGGTAGTCCACAATATATTGCAAATAGAGTTGAGTGGTTTAATCATGCCAGACTAATCAAATTTACTTCTATGATGAAATCACTGACTGGGTGGAACAGGGAAATGTGGTAGATATAATGAATCTGGACTTCAGCAAAGCATTTGATAAAGTATCTCATACTATCCTTATTGAAAAAATGACCAAGTATGAGTTTCACAGGGCTACGGTTAGATGGATTCATAACTGGCTCAGTGATCGTACTCAAAAAGTGGTAATAAATGGTTGCACATCCAATTGAAAGAGTGTTTCAAGTGTGGTACCACAAGGATCTGTCCTGGCCCCAGTGTTGTTCAACATATTTATAAATGATCTACATAAGTGAACTGAAGGTAAACTAATCAAATTTGCACACATTGCAAATCTAGGAAGGATAGCTAACACTAGAGAAGACAGAGAAAGGATTCAGAAAAATCTAGATAAGCTTGAACAATGGGCAGCAACTAATATAATGGTATTTAACAGTGAAAAATGCAAGATTTTACATCTGGGCAAGAAAAACTAAAATAGCACTTACAGAATTGGAGAAATAGAACTAAGCAACAGCACGTGTGAAAAAGACTAGGCTATACTAAAAGATCACAGACTGCACATGAGTCAACAGTGTGATGCAGCAGCAAAAAAGGAAAGCACAGTTCTGGGATGTATTAAGAGAAGCATAGTCTAGATCACATTAAGTAATTATCCCCCTCTACTTCTCCTCGGTTAGACCTTATCTGGAATACTGTGTCCAGTTCTGGACACATTTAAAAAAAAAAAGACATTGAAAAACTGGAGCAAATTTAAAGAAGAGCTACCAGCATGGTGAGCAGATTGCAAACTATGTCCTACGAGGACCGGTTAAAGGATCTGGGAATATTCATCATGCAAAAAAGAAGGCTGAGAGGAGACTTAATAGCTGTCTACAAATATCTGAATGGATATTAGAGTGTAGAGGGATCATCATTATTCTCATTTGCATGTGGAAACACAGAATAGATATTACAATAATATTTTTGACAGTGAGTGTGATCAATGATTGGAACAGGCTACCACGAGAGGTGGTGAGTTCTTCAATGGAAGTTTTCAAACAGAGGTTAGACAGACATCTGTCTGAGATGATATAGTGAATCCTGCGATGCATTGAGCAAGGTGTTGGACACGATGACCCTGGAGGTTCCTTCCTACTCGGTCAAAAGTGATCCCAGAGCATAAAGAATATTAAATGTTTGGAAAATAACTCTGCTGCAAATTAAATTTTCTAGGCAAATCCATGTAAACAGGCAAATTAAAATTTCAAACAATCTGCTAATCACTAATAGTGAATGCTACTCACCAGAGTTGGGACAAGGTATCTTGGTGCCCTCCACATGAACCTTCAGCTCCCATATAAAGCAATGAGTCAGACATTAAGGTAAAAGGACCCCTAATGCACCCCCACCCCTTTGAAGGGTCAGGTAATGAGCTCTGGTGACCACTTCCACTGAAATTATTACCTGTTTCACCAAAAAGTTCCAGAAAAAGTAAAAATATGGTGTACTTTGGAGGTGAGGCTCAACAAAGAGTGTTTTCATACTTAGATATGTCAATGTAAATACTTTTATGCCCAACGATGACAAAAGCATTCTCAGAATGGTACCTTTATTGGCTAACCAGAAAATAGTATATGTTTGCAAGCTTTCAGAGCACAGAGGCTCCTTCTTCAGGAAGGATTACAGATGAATTAATAAGACAAAAGGAGCAACAATTAAGAGATATTACAGCAGGACATTTGTTTCATGAGGTGGGAGGGGTAATGTCTCCTAAAGATAAGCCAAGGAAATGAAATTAGGCATTTTCTTACAAATAGAGCGGCAGTGGGATTGTTCTTCTTTATCTGGAGTCCATGTGATGGAGGTGTGAATTGTATCCATGTAGTGAGTCATAAATCCAGGTGTGAAATTGAGTCCTAATGTCAAAGAATTGAACACCAATATCATTTTCAATTCCCAAATTTTTTATCTCTTTCATCCTTAAAATTACCTTTTAGTATTAAGACCTTTAAATCTGTCATAGAATGTCCAGGTCCAGAGAAATGGTTTCCCCCAGGTCTGTCCAGTTCATTCCTGATTATGTGTCTGTGTAGATTCATCCTTGCTTATAGGTTTTGCATGGTTTCCCCAATATACATACCTTCAGGGCTCCTTGTACATTGTGTCGTATACATCACGTTGGAGGATGTACAAGAAAAGGAACCCATGATCTTATAGTCCTGATTCATGTTTGGTATGCGGACTGTATTTGTTGGTAATATGTGGGTACAAGTTATTGTTACATGAGAATGTGCCGTCACTGATCATAGTAACATAGTAACATAGTAACATAGTTAGTAAGGCCGAAAAAAGACATTTGTCCATCCAGTTCAGCCTATATTCCATCATAATAAATACCCAGATCTACGTCCTTCTACAGAACCTAATAATTGTATGATACAATATTTTTCTGCTCCAGGAAGACATCCAGGCCTCTCTTGAACCCCTCGACTGAGTTCGCCATCACCACCTCCTCAGGCAAGCAATTCCAGATTCTCACTGCCCTAACAGTAAAGAATCCTCTTCTATGTTGGTGGAAAAACCTTCTCTCCTCCAGACGCAAAGAATGCCCCCTTGTGCCCGTCACCTTCCTTGGTATAAACAGATCCTCAGCGAGATATTTGTATTGTCCCCTTATATACTTATACATGGTTATTAGATCGCCCCTCAGTCGTCTTTTTTCTAGACTAAATAATCCTAATTTCGCTAATCTATCTGGGTATTGTAGTTCTCCCATCCCCTTTATTAATTTTGTTGCCCTCCTTTGTACTCTCTCTAGTTCCATTATATCCTTCCTGAGCACCGGTGCCCTAAACTGGACACAGTACTCCATGTGCGGTCTAACTAGGGATTTGTACAGAGGCAGTATAATGCTCTCATCATGTGTATCCAGACCTCTTTTAATGCACCCCATGATCCTGTTTGCCTTGGCAGCTGCTGCCTGGCACTGGCTGCTCCAGGTAAGTTTATCATTAACTAGGATCCCCAAGTCCTTCTCCCTGTCAGATTTACCCAGTGGTTTCCCGTTCAGTGTGTAATGGTGATATTGATTCCCTCTTCCCATGTGTATAACCTTACATTTATCATTGTTAAACCTCATCTGCCACCTTTCAGCCCAAGTTTCCAACTTATCCAGATCCATCTGTAGCAGAATACTATCTTCTCTTGTATTAACTGCTTTACATAGTTTTGTATCATCTGCAAATATCGATATTTTACTGTGTAAACCTTCTACCAGATCATTAATGAATATGTTGAAGAGAACAGGTCCCAATACTGACCCCTGCGGTACCCCACTGGTCACAGTGACCCAGTTAGAGACTATACCATTTATAACCACCCTCTGCTTTCTATCACTAAGCCAGTTACTAACCCATTTACACACATTTTCCCCCAGACCAAGCATTCTCATTTTGTGTACCAACCTCTTGGTTGAGAGGACTGGGTTGTAGGAGAGAAGTGGGAATATTTCTTTTAATTTGTGGTCTCTGTGGAATATACAGTGCCTTGCAAAAGTATTCGGCCCCCTGGAACTTTTCAACCTTTTCCCACAAATCATGCTTCAAACATAAAGATACCCAATGCAAATTTTTGGTGAAGAATAAACAAGTGGAACACAATTGTGAAGTTAAACGAAATGTATTGGTTATTTTAAATTTTTGTGGAAAATCAAAAACTGAAAAGTGGGGCGTGCAATATTGTTTGGCCCCTTTACTTTCAGTGCAGCAAACTCACTCCAGAAGTTCATTTTGGATCTCTGAATGATCCAATGTTGTCCTAAATGCCTAATGATGATAAATATAATCCACCTGTGTGTAATCAAGTCTCCGTATAAATGCACCTGCTCTATGATAGTCTCAGGGTTCTGCTTGAAGCACAGAGACCATCATGAAGACAACAGGCAGGTCCGTGATACAGTTGTGGAGAAGTTTAAAGCCGGATTTGGATACAAAATGATTTCCAAAACTTTAAACATCCCAAAGAGCACTGATCAAGCGATCATATTGAAAGAGTATCATACCACTGCAAATCTACCAAGACCCGGACGTCCCTCTAAACTTTCATCTCAAACAAGGAGAAGACTGATCAGAGATGCAGCCAAGAGGCCCATTATCACTCTGGATGAACTGCAGATCTACAGCTGAGGTGGGACAGTCTGTGCATAGGACAACAATCAGTCGTACACTGCACAAATCTGGCCTTTATGGAAGAAAGCCATTTCTCAAAGATATCCATATAAAGTATTCTTTAAAGTTAGCAACAAGCCACTTGGGAGACACAGCAAACATGTGGAAGAAGGTGCTCTGGTCAGATGAAACCAAAATCGAACTTTTTGGCAACAATGCCGAATGATATGTCTGGCGTAAAGGCAACACAGCTCATCACCCTGAACACACCATCCCCACTGTCAAACATGGTGGTGGCAGCATCATGGTTTGGACCTGCTTTCCTTCAGCAGGGACAGGGAAGATGGTTAAAATTGTTGGGAAGATGGATGGAGCCAAATACAGGACCATTCTTGAAGAAAACCTGTTGGAGTCTGCAAAACACCTGAGATTGTGACGGAGATTTGTCTTCCAACAAGACAATGATCCCAAACATAAAGCAAAATCTACAATGGAATGGTTCACAAATAAACGTCTCCAGGTGCTAGAATGGCCAAGTCAAAGTCCAGACCTCAATCCAATCGAGAATCTGTAGAAAGAGCTGAAAACTGCTGTTCACAAACGATCTCCATCAAACCTCACTGAGCTCGAGCTGTTTGCCAAGGAAGAATGGGTAAGAATTTCAGTCTCTTGATGTACAAAACTGATAGAGACATACCCCAAGCGACTTGCAGCTGTAATCACAGCAAAAGGTGGTGCAACAAAGTATTAAGATTAAGGGGCCGAATAATATTTCACGCCCCACTTTTCAGTTTTGAATTTCCACAAAAATTTAAAATAACCAATAAATTTAGTTCAACTTCACAACTGTGTTCCACTTGTTGTTGATTCTTCACCAAAAATTTACATTTCGTATCTTTATGTTTGAAGCATATGTGGGAAAAGGTTGAAAAGTTCCAGGGGGGGCGAATACTTTCGCAAGGCACTGTAGGTTGAAGATCCGCACCAATTTTCCCTAGGATCCACATGTGGGGGTTGTATGTTACTACAAGAGGCACCTTATTGTTGTCCTCCCTCAGTCACATAGTGATGATGGTTCTGGTGCTGTATTCATGACCAGAACTATCATGAGTACATGAATAACAAACCAAAATCATCATCTTTATATGAATACATCACCAGATCCATCAACAGTACATAAAGACGGCAGCAGAACCATCATCAGTAAATTAAAAGGGCAGTAGAATCACAGAACCACCATTAGTGCATAAATACATCACTAGAACCTCTACCTGTACATAAATAAATCACAAGAACCACTGTCAGTAAAAAAAATACAACACCGGTATGATCATTCATCAGTAGGGTTGAGCGAAACGGATCGGCCATTTTCAGAAGTCGCTGACTTTTGGCAAAGTCGGGTTTCATGAAACCCGTACCCGACCCCTGTGTGGGGTCGGCCGTGAGGTCGGTGATCTTCTGAATCTGGTATCGGAATTCCGATACCGAGTTCCGATATGTTTGCAATATCGGAAATCGGTATCGGAATCCATATTTAAGTGTAAAATAAAGAATTAAAATAAAAAATATTGCTATACTCACCCTCTGACGCGCCCTGGTACTAACCGGCAGCCTTCCTTCCTTAGAATCAGCGCGTGAAAGACCTTAGATGATGTCGCGGCTTGTGATTGGTCGCGCGACCGCCCATGTGACCGCTCACGCGACCAATCACAAGCCGCTACGTCACCGAAGGTCCTTCAAGCGCTGATTCTTAGGAAGGAAGGCTGCCGGAAAGAAGCAGGGCGCGTCCGAGGGTGAGTATATGAAGGACCTTCGGTGACGTCGCGGCTTGTGATTGGTCGCATGAGCGGTCACATGGGCGGTCGAGTGACCAATCACAAGCCGCGACGTCATCTAAGGTCTTTCACGCGCTGATTCTAAGGAAGGAAGACTGCCGGTTAGTACCAGGGCGCGTCAGAGGGTGAGTATAGCAATATTTTTTATTTTAATTCTTTATTTTACACTTAAATATGGATCCCAGGGCCTGAAGGAGAGTTTCCTCTCCTTCAGACCCTGGGAACCATTAGAAACCCAATGCACTGCATTGGGTTTCGTGTTTCGGCCGACCCCGACTTTTCTATAGGATCGGCCGATTTCACTCGACCCGACTTTTGAGAAAGTCGGGTTTCGTGAAACCTGACACGATCCTATAAAAGTAAAAGTCGCTCAACCCTATTCATCAGTACAGTATATGAATGTCACCAGAACCATCATTAGTACATGGATGCATCAACAGAATCACCATCAGTTCATGAATACATCACCAAGCTTAGTGTAGTAATCAATTGTAATATTAGGTCAGGCCCAGATACATTCATTTCTCATAAACTTACAACTCCCAGTATGACGTTAACAATAGTAAGTAGATGATGGGAGTTCTTGTTATCAGTTATTATCTGACTGTGGACCATACAGGAACCACAGTACTGATGAGATGTAGTCAGTATCAACAAATACACATTTACATCCAGGTACTTTATGGGTGACATTTTCTATGATTGAGTAGTTTCTTTCGTTTCATCTCCATCTTCAGATGCCAGAGTAACTTTTCAGATTCACAGCTCCTTTCTCCACACTTCCCTCTTCTCCGGTCTTTTTCAGCACATCCTGACATGGTGCCCTTAAAAATAAGGGACATATAAGAAAAACACGGCACTCCATTGTTGAAATGCTGTTGGTGCACAAGTAGGGTATCCGGCCCATAATCAAACGTCTAAAAAAAAATTGGCACTCAAAATTCAAAGAAAAAAGTGGTTAATTTACAATGCATCCAGACAATAATAGTTGAACGTTTTCTGTCCTTACTTACCCTAAGCCAGCCTCTCTTGTAATGTCCCCATAACCAGCTTCTTATATCCACATAGAAAGTCTCCTCTTGCAATGTCGCTATAGCCAGTCTCCTCTTATAATGTCCCAATAGTCGGCTCCTTATGTTCCCATAGCCAGCCCCTCTTGTGTTGTCCTTGCAGCCCCTCTTATGTTCCCATAGCCAGCCCCGATGTCCTCGTAGCCTGCCAAGCTTGGTATGTCCCCATATCCAGTCCCTGGAGTGTTCTCATAGACTGCCCCTTTTGGGATGTCCCTACAGCCCCTGTTATGTCCCCATAGCCAGCCGCTTATGTCCCTATAGCCAGTCTATCTTGGAATGTCCCCATAGCCAACCTCTCCTGGAATGTCCCATAGCCAACCCTGCTTATGTCCCCACAGGCCCTAGGTATAATTGCCTCCATTCATTAGGAAAATAATAGAATAAAAAGGTGTTTACTCACCTAATTCAGGTACCCTACGTGTGCCAGAGTTCCTGGCAAAGCAGAGGGCTGATTACAGCTCCTCTGCTCCTGTGCACCAACATCAATTATATTCATGTCTTACCTTTCATTTATGCCCCATACCTCATGAGGTGGGGGAGGGGACAGATTAGGGTTTTTACAGGAGCATAGTAAGGTCGGAGACTCAGGCTTCTCTACCTTTAAGAGTACCCCTGGTACAGTGATCATTAGAGTCACAGGTCCAGGGACAGTTTGAGGCCCCTCTTCCGTAATGAAGACCGTCACAGTAGAACGATCTGTGAGCACCATGCATCAGCCTCTATGCTTGCTGCATTCAAAAACTAAAAAAAAACTATGTAAATGGCTGATGTGGGTTAAAGTTTATGTGACTAGTGCTGCGATGTGGAATTTCACCATTACTCCCGCTGATAATATTGAAAAATTTCCAGCTACATTATATTTAGTGCTGGACTGTCTTGGGCCAATAATACAAAATGTAATTGTGCATTTTAGTGTTTCTCACCTACGGTGCCTGGTATCATTAGCCAGAACAGATGCCATAGCCACGCTGTGCATGGAACATCTGCTGCCCAGTTTAGCAATTTCTGTACACCGGGATGATTTTATACATGTGTTCAATCGCAGTGTTATATAGAAGTGTGAGCATTTACAGCTTGTTATTTACCGCAAGGAGCCAGGGAGGGCAGTGCTGACCTAGAATCAGGCATTTAAAAGCATAAACATTGCTAACAATTTCCATTTGTATGGATTTGTTGTAAATCTATGAAATATAAGATATAGGACAGTGCCTCAGTGGCGTAGGAAGGGGGGTGCGGGGGGGGCGGGCCGCCCCGGGCGGCACACTGCGGGGGGCGGGTCGGCCGGCGCTGCAGAAGGAGGAGAAAAAAAAAAAAACGTGGGCCCTTTAAGTCTTCGGGCGCCCGCCCCCTTCCCCCGGTGCCAGCGCTAATAATACTCACCTCTCCTGGTTCCTGCGGCTGCGCGGTAGCTGCAGCCAGCGTCTTCAGCGCCCTCTGACTCTGCGACGTCTCAGGGCAGAGGGTGCGATTGTATCATCACTGCGCGCTCAGCCTCTCTGTCCTGAGCGTCGCAGAGCCGGAGAGACGCTGACTGCACCGGACCTGCACTGGGAACGGGAGAGGTGAGGATTTTACTTTTTTTTTTTTTTCTTTATGTCTGTCTGGGGGCAATGCTGGAGACCCTGGGGCAGATTTCTGGACACACTGGGCAATGCTGGACACTGGGGCAGATTTCTGGACAGACTGGGGCAGATTTATGGACACACTGGGCAATGCTGGACACTGGGGCAGATTTCTGGACAGACTGGGGCAGATTTATGGACACACTGGGCAATGCTGGACACTGGGGCAGATTTCTGGACAGACTGGGGCAGATTTCTGGACACACTGGGCAATGCTGGACACTGGGGCAGATTTCTGGACAGACTGGGGCAGATTTCTGGACACACTGGGCAATGCTGGACACTGGGGCAGATTTCTGGACAGACTGGGGCAGATTTATGGACACACTGGGCAATGCTGGACACTGGGGCAGATTTCTGGACAGACTGGGGCAGATTTCTGGACACACTGGGCAATGCTGGACACTGGGGCAGATTTCTGGACAGACTGGGGCAGATTTATGGACACACTGGGCAATGCTGGACACTGGGGCAGATTTCTGGACAGACTGGGGCAGATTTCTGGACACACTGGGCAATGCTGGACACTGGGGCAGATTGCTGGACACACTGGCGGCAATGCTGGACACACTGGGACAATGCTGGACACACTGGGGCAGATTGCTGGACACACTGGGGCAGATTGCTGGACACACTGGGGCAGATTGCTGGACACACTGGGGCAGATTGCTGGACAACATGGGGGTAATATGCTGGACACACTGGGGGCAGGACTTGAGGCATGGGCAGAATGTAGATACGGGGCAGGATGGATACGATGGAGACTGATGGGGCAGGATGGGGAGATCATATGGGGTAGAATGGATACTCATGAGGGCAGGATGGGAGAACATATGGCTGGAGCCAGGAATGAGATAAACGGGGCCAGGATGGGGGATATTACCATAGGGGCTAATTAAGGGATATTATTACTGCAGTGATGTATTTATTTTATTTTTTGAGTATACTGTTTTAAATGGGGGGCGGTCCTGTTACTGTGCAGAGTGACACTATATCGCCTTTTTTTCTTCGTGGTGTAATGTAGAAGTTGTTAAAAATTAAGTAATGTGTTCTACAAGCGGAGCTCGAGATAACTGTGTTATTTCCTGCAGAAACGAGTCCTGGCTAGAAGAAATGATGGCGGTCTGTGCTGGATAAAAGATGAAGGACTTCATCTAGAGACGTCACTGGTGAGTCAGTGTTACCTATACACTGACACTATATACTGTATACTATATACAAAGGTCCTGTGTACAATGTCACCAGTGATCACTGTACCTATACATTATATGCAGAGCTCCTGTGTATAATATCACCAGTGATCTCAGTATTACCTCTACACAGACACTGCATACTAAGTACAGATCTCCTGTGTATAATGGCACTTATGGTGATAGTATGGTGCTTTTTTTTTATTACTGATCAGTATTGTAGTATTCAGTCACTATGTGGTGGTAATATGTGGTCTGGAAATGGTGTTGTGGTATTTGTCCCTTGTATGTACTATTTGGTCACCAAGTGGTGGTAATATGTGATCTGGTCATGGTGAGGCGGTATTTGTCCCTTGTATATAGTATTATTTGGTCCCTATGTGGTCTGGTCATGGTGTGGTGGTGTTTCTTCCTGTATGTGATATTATTGGTCTTGGTATAGTGGATTCTGTTGTGTATGGCGGTCATTTGTTCTCTCTGATTTTAATTATTTAAAAGTCACAGGTTTGGCATGTGGGGGTGACACCATTAGGCCCAGTTTAAGTTCTACAAAACAGGAAAACTATTTTTGGTACCTTTGTGTGTATTGAGCAGGGGGGGGGGGGGGAGGGGGGGGGGGGGCGCCAAACTCGGGAGCAGCCCCGGGCGGCAAAAGCTCTAGCTACGCCTCTGCAGTGCCTCTGTCAGTATCTATGAATATTAATACACAAACACCTATCAATGTATCTATCATAACACATGTAGTCATTATTCATATTATCTATATTTTATGGAAAACCATAAATGTTTAACTGTAACATTACTTGGAATTATGGTAATTAATCAACATAGCAATGGTTCGTCTTACAAATATGGTTCTTGTCCCTAAGCTCCATTGAGTTCTATATAACCCCGCCCCCATCACTGATTGGCAGCTTTCTGCCCATGCACTGTGTACTGTACACAGAAAGCTGCCAATCAGTGATGTGGGCGGGGTTACGCAGAGCTCAGCATTCAGAGAACTGCTAGATCTGCAGCAGATAAAACAGTGATTACAACTACACCAGGCAGACCAGTAAGTGATAAAGTAATATTTGGAATCAGGGTCTCTGCCCCTAAATCATGCTGCCCTCAGATGGGTTAACAAAAATCTGGCAACAGATTCCCTTTTATTAAGATTGGGTAATTCTAATCACCAGTTTAACAAGTTAAAATTGTATTTATTTTTTTAATTGTTTAACCAGTAAATTCTGCAAGGACAATAAATCTGCTGTACTTCATGGCGCAACAGATTTTAGTTTATAACTTTATTCAAGCATTTTTTACTGAGCAGAACACTACATGCCCATGTGAATACAACCATGGAGGCAATCTTACTAAAAAGGAGAGCTTTAAAAGAGACAACATACCATGCTAGCATAGGCCATCAGGGTAAACTGACATATTAGGTATTTTTCCAAATGACTGGGTGTTAAATATATTGCAGCTTTGCTATAGGTTTTTCAGTTTTTGTAGCAAACTTGCAACAAAGCTGGCAAAGTTCATAGTTGAAGACAATTGCTATGTGGACTTATCACTATGGCCAGTGAATTGCAGGTTGTGGTTGATTTACCATGGATATCACCAGGGGTGGGCTAGGCCTGGGGGCAAAGGGGCATATGCCTCTAGGGCCAGTCACCAAGTACCTGAGGGGACCTGTGCGGCCAGCACTGTTGTGTATGCATGCCGGCTACATCACAGTAATGCAGACACTTCCACACTGCACCCTGCATATGGTCGTCTCCTGAGGAGGGAGCGCACCAGGCTGCATCTTCTTCCTGCCGGAGAGGAGCTTGTAGGTGGAATGTTGAGGACTTGGGGACATCAGTAAATGTGAGCTTCTGCTCTCTGCGCGGTGAGGAGGTGGCCGGTCCAGGACCAGGTCCAGTATTGTGTCTGCAGATGCCCTGCTGAGGATCATTGAACATGACAAAACCTGACTGTCCGCACTGATCCTGGTTGCTCTGTCAGTGGGAAGTCATCGGCTCCAGCGTCACCAGATCTCCACAGAAGATCAGTCACAACTCACGCAGTGAAGGCACAGATGATTGGCCTCGGGGAGACCAAAATATCCAACACCGCGGAGACACCATCACGTGTTTCTCAACGCAGTGATTCCAGAACACTGCCCCCATCCCTTATGGGAAATATGCAGATGCATGTAAAGAAGCTGCGGAGACACCATCACGTGTTTCTCGACGCAAGCAGTGAATAGCCAGGCCTTTCCCCGGGAAGGAACAACCACGGGAAGGGCAGCATCCTATGAAGGAAAGCCACCTATGCCAAGCATGGTATCCATCCACAGACAGCTGTTTCGGGGTTTTTGCCCCTCATCAGTGTGGAGTAGGAATCTGGCTATTAGGAGCAGTGCCTAGGCATAGGTGGCTTTCCTTCATAGGATGCTGCCCTTCCCGTGGTTGTTCCTTCCCGGGGAAAGGCCTGGCTATTCACTGCTTGCGTCGAGAAACACGTGATGGTGTCTCCGCAGCTTCTTTACATACAACTCACGCAGAGCCTGAGAGATCGACCACAGATAGGACTATACAGAACCCAGCACCGGACAGATCAACCCTAAGCCTGGTTACAGGACATCACAATATATATGTGGCTCTGTATATACAGTACAGACCAAAAGTTTGGACACACCTTCTCATTTAAAGATTTTTCTGTATTTTCATGACTATGAAAACTGTACATTCACACTGAAGGCATCAAAACTATGAATTAACATGTGGAATTATATACTTAAACAAGTGTGAAACAACTGAAATTACGTCTAATATTCTAGGTTCTTCAAAGTAGCCACCTTTTGCTTTGACTGCTTTGCACACTCTTGGCATTCTCTTGATGAGCTTCAAGAGGCAGTCACCGGATATGGTGTTCCAACAATCTTGAAGAAGTTCCCAGAGATACTTAGCACTTGTTGGCCCTTTTTTCCATCACTCTGCGGTCCAGCTCACCCCAAACCATCTTGATTGGGTTCAGGTCTGGTGACTGTGGAGGCCAGGTCATCTGGCGTAGCACCGCATCACTCTCCTTCTTGGTCAAATAGCCCTTACACAGCCTGGAGGTGTGTTTGGGGTCATTGTCCTGTTGAAAAATAAATTATGGTCCAACTAAACGCAAACCGGATGGAATAGTATGCCGCTGCAAGATGCTGTGGTACCCATGCTGGTTCAGTATGCCTCTGTATAATGTGTATGTCCCTGGTCCTGTGGCCAGGTCAGTAGTCAGTGGCCCCGGGACAAATGTCCTGCTAACTGCCTCCTACATAATAGCATTCTGAGCTCTTCTTTTGAATTGTAGTCCTGCACAACATTACATGGCGTTAATCCAGGCTAGAAATCAAAAGAGCTACTGGAGATGGCGACAGACAGGAAGCTGTTCCAAGGCCACCCATCCAGCAGCTATTTTTAGTATATCCGAATTGTATTGAGTTTTCGGAAAGTATTACATACGAGAAACAAGAAAAAACAATCCAAAAGCATATATCTTTGTTAGGGTTGGCGGAACGCACCGAGTATATATATATGTATTATTAGGTGCATTCGCAACCCGGGGTCCACCGTGCAGGGGAGGAACCTGCTGCTGGCAAATGTTGGCACTATATGGCGGTATAAGCGAACTCTACAGAGTCGCTAGGAACAAGAAGCTGTGCCCTGTTAACCTCACAGAGCTACACAGCTACCAACCAGAGCAAACTGTGGTTATGCAGTCAGAGAAAACAGACAAACAACTCCTCACCGGAGGTGCCGGTGTTCTAGCGGCTTATTTCAGCCAAGGCCCTAAATACACTTATACAAACTCCTCACTGGAGGTGTAGGTATTCTAGGGGCTTATTTCAGCCAAACCCTAACCGCATCCAGACATGACCACACTGGCGCTGAGCTCATAGACATTGGTTTGATACTAGTGCATGGCCATGCGGCCAAGCAAACCTTTTATAGCTGTAGCAACTTCAGGACCTTCCTAGAGGACCAATGGGAGCTGCTACAGTACCTGAGCAACTTCAGGACCTTCCTAGAGGACCAATGGGAGCTGCTGCAGTATCTGAGCATGTGACCCCCAACCTCCAATGAGAGGTCTTACCCCGGGCATGCTCAGAATTGGAAAAGCAGGACTTAGTTCCAGAGACTGACCAGTACTGGCTATAAAAGCAGAGCATGGAAGAACAGTAGTAACCAGTCACCCTGTATCAGCCTGAGCCAGATGCTGGGACCGATGTCTCCGCTGAGCAGGCTCCACTGCAGCTGAGAAGAATGGGAGACGGGAACTCGACACCTAACATATCTTAGTGCCTATACAATATACATTTTAATCAACCAAGAGAATTATCATCCATCCAGCAGCTTTTGACTACTGACCAGATTGTTGGATCAAGGTCCTGTAAATTAATTTGCTCATCTCTATATACCAGTCAGGTATTAACCTGCATACTGTGTGACAGGGTCACTGATGATGTATGTGAGGGGAGATACATTATGTATCACAAAGATTGCTATCTTCCATGAAGGCCTTCAGAAGTTTCTCTCCATCATGTTATGAGCTGAGAGGTTAATCAGCCATGACAGGGTTGGGTTTCTTTGTGAGTAGCTGTAAGAGATGGGTGGGACAGCCACTCACCATATCTCCACCTCAAGGGTGTGGTTTGGCAAGGTAAATGTCCAGCTACTGAGTTTTTTTCTTTGTGTGTTTGGAGACAAGGAAGTCTCCAATCCAGAACTCCAGTGGGAGCTGAAGTTTGTTGTGTTCTGAGCAGGCAAGTCCTGCAGGCATATGGACTGTGCTGCAAGTTATCTTTTGTTGTGCCGTTATGCCAGAAAGGCCATGTTTATTTTGTTTCATCCTGAGTGGGTTTGTGCCATGAACCTCAGTTCAGGCCGGCCGTGATGATGTCACAGCTGGTGAATTATGCTGCACACTCTGCACTCACTTTCAGCCAGGACGGTCAGATATTGACACCGTCCTGGTTGAAAACTATTTAGCCCCCAGACTTGGATTACAGCATGGGACAGAACGACGAACAGGTATGGTATATTGTTGGTTTATTATTTTATTTTTATTACAGGAGATCGAGGGCGTCACCTGGATTAGGAGAAATAATAAAATGGTCAAAGTGTGGTGTTTCATTTCATTAAAAGACTTTATTCTGGCCATGTCTTTATTTAACATTACAACTATAGGATTAGCACTGTATTGGTGTCTTATAGACGCCTCTCCATTACTAAGCATGAAAGGTGACTTCAACCACACAAGTATTACCCCACTTGCCACCGCTACAGGGCAAGTGGGAAGAGCCGGGCAAGGCGCATCTAATAGATGCACCTTTTCTGGGCGGCTGCAGGCTGCTGTTTTTCGGCTGGGGGGGGCCTATATCAATGGCCCCATACCAGTCTGAGAATAGCAGTCCCCAGCTGTGAGCTTTAGCAAGACTGGTTGTCAAAAATGGGGGGACCCCACGCCATTTTTAAAAATTATTTATTTAAATAATTTAAAAAACAGCGTGGGGACCCCTTTATTCTTGATAACCAACCTTGCTGAAGCTGACAGCTGGGGGTTGCAGCCCCCAACTGTGAGTTTTGTCTTGTTGGTTAATAAAATAGGGGGGAACCAACGTCGGGTTTTTCATTCATTTATTTCCGAACGATCGCAGGCGGCGCTTGTGGAATACCCCCATCCACCGCACCTACTGTCACTGTTATTAGCGGCAGCAGGTGTCCGATGATGGGGTTTAGAGTCCCAAAAGCTCCCACCTGCTGTCATTCGGACTTGAATTTAATGCTCATCATTGTCCTCTGCTCACCGGCAGAGCAGGGGAGAATGATGACAGCCGACATGTGCATAGACCCATTCATTTGAATGGGTTTACGTGTGTACATGTCTCCGGTACGAGTGAAAACTGACACCACACATACCGGACACACTGACGAGTGAAAGAGGCCTAATGCGGACTACCATTCACATTACAAGTGGCAATCAGTTCTGATGAAGGTCCATATGTAAGAGCAAAACGTTATCATCTATAAGGATTGCCAATTAATTTGTTTTCATTCACTGTAACTTATATAGTACCCATATGCTTATGTGTGACTACCATTACGCCTGGCATATATTTTTCTAAGGAGGGTAGAAAAGCACAGCATAATTCATTAATGAAGGATTCTTAATGAGTTAGGCGCATCTTACTCCAACATGGCCCTTTCATTATGACTGGAGTGATACACTGCTTTGTGCTTGCACCTTAAGCCAAAATTTGCCAGATAGCCTCTGCAACTCACCCATAAGTATCTCTGAATTATACTGTAATTTTGACTTATAAACATTTCATGTATCTGCTCCTCTTTTGAAAACTGTTCAAGGGAATCTGTCAGCGGACATTTGCCGTTTAATCAGAGAGCAGCAGGGTCATTCCATGGTAACTTACGTTACATTCACAAGCCAAAAACTGGCTACAGACTGTTCTTTGAAGGCAGGCACAAAAAGAAGTGAATGTATATTGCTCATTAAAAGGGCCTCTGTCACCCCCCTCCAGCCGTTAGAAACTAAAAGAGCCACCTTCTGCAGCAGTAATGCTGCATTCTGACAAGGTGGCTCTTTTAGTTATTGGTGCAGTCAAAGCAGAAATAAAGTGTTTTATAATTTCGCAAAAATACCTGTCTTCAGTCGTGGAGGAAGGTCTTAACCTCCCTGCTGCACACGCCGCACTGCCGTCACTCAAGGCTTCTTCGGCGCCGCCCCCTCCACGCTGTTTTCAAATCAAATCCGGCGCCTGCGCTGTTTTGTTCTGCCTGGGGCAGGAGCAGTGAGCTCTGGCCGTCTGACCTCAGATGCAGTCTCTCAGACTGCGCCTGTGCGGCCACCCAGCTTGTGAATCCCAGCCCCGCAGTGTGTTATGCATTATTCACAGTGCGGGGCTAGGATTCACAAGCTGGGTGGCCGCACAGGCGCAGTCTACGAGACTGCATCTGAGGTCAGACGGCCAGAGCTCACTGCGCCTGCCCCAGGCAGAACAAAACAGCGCAGGCGCCGGATTTGATTTGAAAACAGCTCGGAGGGGGCGGCGCCGAAGAAGCCTTGAGTGACGGCAGTGCGGCGTGTGCATCAGGGGGGTTAAGACCCGCCTCCAGGACTAAAGACAGGTATTTTTGCGAAATTATAAAACGCTTTATTTTGGCTTTAGCTGCACCAATAACTAAAAGAGCCACCTTGTCAGAATGCAGCATTACTGCTGCACAAGGTGGCTCTTTTAGTTTCTAACGGCTGGAGGGGGTGACAGAGGCCCTTTAAACTATTCTCAATAGATTTCAACACAGTTTGATTTTTCAACAATAAAATTAAATACAAAATACAGTGTTATTACTTGGTAACTTACGTTACAAAAAAAGGAAAGGCAATTGTCCTTCATGAGTCTGCCAAATTTTCTGTTCTGGTGCACAGGGGTGAAGCACTATTTTTATTTTATTAAAACACCATAGTTCCAGCAACTTTAAAAACTTTATTTTAACCTCTCAAGTTAAAAGCAATAGTTTTTATTACAAGAAATATAGATAACTTACGTTACCGCACAGTATAGTAACTTTTCGTTACTAATCTGATGGTAACTTACGCTACAGTAAGTTACTATCCATTGGATTAAACTCATTGTAAGGTAAGTTACCATCATCTTTGTAACCTAAGTTACTATATTGTGTTGTATCGTAAGCTACCAATGGTATGACACAGCATAATATAGAGCACGAGAGCCTGATTCCAGCAATGTATCACTTACTAGGCTATGTGTTTTAATACAATTAGTGTTTTATTAGTAGGAGATTATCACTGCCTGACTAGGCCTCATGTGCACAGCAGTCGGGCTAATCTGTGTAACTCCGCCCCCTCCACTGATTGGCAGCTTGCTGACAATGCACAGTGTACACAGAAAGCTGCCAATCAGTGGTGTTGGTGGGGTTATACAGAGCTCAGCATTAACAGGGTTGATACGTAAGTAATGTTATAGTAATGTTATATTTTATAGTTCTGTGATTCAATAAATTGAGGCTACTGTGGCCATTATATCCAATGGCATGCAGTGTGTTGTTTTTAGTTATCTAGATAAGGGTGGAGATTTAGGGTATGTGCACACGTTCAGGTTTTTTCACGTTTTTTCACGATAAAAACGCGATAAAACCGCATAAGAAACTGCAGACATATGCATCCTATCATTTTTGTGCACATGATGCGTTTTTTTTTCCGCGAAAAAACGCATCGCGGAACAAAAAGCTGCATGTTCATTAATTTTGCGGATTTTCTGTGTTTTTCCCGCTATTCTATGCATTTGGGAAAAAACGCACCAAAAACGCGTCAAACGCGAAAAAAACGCATGCGGCAGAAATGTTCGGTTTTTGTCAGGAAAATTTCTGCAAGAAATGCTGACGTGTGCACATACTCTTCAGGTTTATTTAAGTTTGTGCCTACATAGTCACTCACTCTGAAGCCATGCAAATCTTGACTTGTAGATAGTGAATTTAGAATCAAGGGTGAAATATCATAGTAAGGCCGGCGTCACACTTGCGAGTTTTACGGACGTAAGAGCGCAGAATCTACGTCCGTAAAACTCGCAAAAAATACGGCACAATTATTCTCTATGCCCCTGCTCCTATTTGCCGTATTTTACTGATCAGTATTATACGGCTTTCTACGGCCGTACAAAATCGCAGCATGCTGCGTTTGTCACCGTACTGCGCAAGAAATACGCCAATGAAAGTCTATGGAAGCGTGAAAAATACGGATTACACACGGACAAGCAGTGTGACTTGCGAGAAATACGCAGCGCTGTTAGAGAGAAAAGCCGGCAATTCAGTGCGGTGTACAGTAAAATCACACTGACAGTTTACAGTCCAATAGGTAGAATAAATGTGTACACATAGAATAGGTATATATATATATATATATATATATGTCAGTGAGACACATATATGTATATATATTAATATTTATTCCAGCGCTATACAGCTTGAAAGCCGGTAATTCAATTACCGGCTTTTTCTTTCTCCTTCCTAAAACCCGACATGATTTGAGACATGGTTTACATACAGTAAACCATGTCTTCTCTCCATTTTTTTTGCAGATTCCACACTACTAATGTCAGTAGTGTGTATCTGCAAAATTTGGCCGTTCTAGCTCTTAAAATAAAGGGTTAAATGGCGGAAAAAATTGGCGTGGGCTCCCGCGCAATTTTCTCCGCCAGAGTAGTAAAGCCAGTGACTGAGGGCAGATATTAATAGTCTGGAGAGGGTCCACGGTTATTGGCCCCCCCCTGGCTAAAAATATCTGCCCCCAGCCACCCCAGAAAAGGCACATCTGGAAGATGCGCCTATTCTGGCACTTGGCCACTCTCTTCCCATTCCCGTGTAGCGGTGGGATATGGGGTAATGAAGGGTTAATGCCACCTTGCTATTGTAAGGTGACATTAAGCCTAATTAATAATGGAGAGGCGTCAATTATGACACCTATCCATTATTAATCCAATTGTAGTGAAGGGTTAAATAAAACACAAACACATTATTTAAAATTATTTTAATGAAATAAAAACAATGGTTGTTGCAGTATTTTATTCAACGCCCAATCCAGTCACTGAAGACCCTCGTTCTGTGAGTAAAAAAACATAATAAACCAACAATATACTTACCCTCCGCAGATCTGTAACGTCCAACGATGTAAATCCTTCTGAAGGGGTTAAAACATTTTGCAGCAAGGAGCTGTGCTAATGCAGGCTGCTCCTCGCTGCAAAACCCCAGGGAATGAGGCTAAAAATAGATCAATGATCTATATTTAGCTTCATTTGCGGTGAGGCGCCCTCTGCTGGCTGTTCATAGATCGTGGGAAATTACCTAGAAAGCTCCCTGGCTCCCTGGCTTTCTAGGTAATTTCCCACGATCTATGAACAGCCAGCAGAGGGCGCCTCACTGCAAATGAAGCTAAATATAGATCATTGATCTATTTTTAGCCTCATTCCCTGGGGTTTTGCAGCGAGGAGCAGCCTGCATTAGCACAGCTCCTTGCTGCAAAATGTTTTAACCCCTTCAGAAGGATTTACATCGTTGGACGTTACAGATCTGCGGAGGGTAAGTATATTGTTGGTTTATTATGTTTTTTTACTCACAGAACGAGGGTCTTCAGTGACTGGATTGGGCGTTGAATAAAATACTGCAACAACCATTGTTTTTATTTCATTAAAATAATTTTAAATAATGTGTTTGTGTTTTATTTAACCCTTCACTACAATTGGATTAATAATGGATAGGTGTCATAATTGACGCCTCTCCATTATTAATTAGGCTTAATGTCACCTTACAATAGCAAGGTGGCATTAACCCTTCATTACCCCATATCCCATCGCTACACGGGAATGGGAAGAGAGTGGCCAAGTGCCAGAATAGGCGCATCTTCCAGATGTGCCTTTTCTGGGGTGGCTGGGGGCAGATATTTTTAGCCAGGGGGGGGCCAATAACCGTGGACCCTCTCCAGACTATTAATATCTGCCCTCAGTCACTGGCTTTACTACTCTGGCGGAGAAAATTGCGCGGGAGCCCACGCCAATTTTTTCCGCCATTTAACCCTTTATTTTAAGAGCTAGAACGGCCAAATTTTGCAGATACACACTACTGACATTAGTAGTGTGGAATCTGCAAAAAAAATGGAGAGAAGACATGGTTTACTGTATGTAAACCATGTCTCAAATCATGTCGGGTTTTAGGAAGGAGAAAGAAAAAGCCGGTAATTGAATTACCGGCTTTCAAGCTGTATAGCGCTGGAATAAATATTAATATATATACATATATGTGTCTCACTGACATATATATATATATATATACCTATTCTATGTGTACACATTTATTCTACCTATTCTACTATAAGCTGTCAGTGTGATTTTACTGTACACCGCACTGAATTACCGGCTTTTCTCTCTAATATATGTGTCTACTGACATATATATATATATATATATATATATATATATATATATAGACAGTATATATATATTTTCTTTTCTTTTTGGGACACATGGATCACTTCTATAGCGGTATGTTGGTTTTGCTAGCCTGCGAGAAAACCACGCAGTACGGATGCCATACGGATTACATACGGAGGATGCCATGCGTAAAAAAAACGCTGACACACCCTGCCTACGGAGGAGCTACGGACCACTTTTTTCGGGACTTTTCAGCGTATTACGGCCGTAATATACGGACCGTATTGTTTTACGCTGTGTGTGACGCCGGCCTAAAGGTGAGATGGTTGCTGCACACATTGCATCCTTGTGAAGCAGAATTGGATTAGACCGCAGGAATTATGATGAGGAGAAAAACACAAAATGAAAATATGAATACATTTTATAAGGGTTCAGTCCCATGAGCGTATAAAACGGCTGAGTGCTAACTGATGTTTTATCGGATAGCACTAGGTTCAATGTTATACTATGTGGGAACACAGATCTGCGATGTTCCGGAACACAGAGAAATACTTCCCTCAAATACGTCCCTCAAAAAACAAACCCTCACATGACTATGTCAGCTGAAATATGGAAAGATAATAACTATCAAAATATACTGTAGCGATGCAAAAACTAGCTATTGCAATAAAAAGCTTCTTTTAGTGTGTAACAGCAGCCAAACATTAAAAAATGCTATAAATCTGGTATCGCTGTAATCACAGCGACCCAAAGAATAAAGTCGCCTAATCGCTTATACTGCACGAGGAACCGCGTAATAAATAAATAAAACAAATTCTTAACCTGCTGTTGATTCTTTTTATTCTGCTTCCAGAAGATCGCATTAAGGCTTGGCTCACACTTATCCTGCACACTACGCTGAGCGCTTACATTGGGATTTCCATGTAATTCTCTGAAAAACGTGATTCAAACAGAATCCCCGGCGGAAGATTCCCTATAATGAGGCAGATGGAGGAACTATGGACGCTGTGTGGCTGCCAATGATCTGGCGGTGTCCATCTTTTTAGGCGTGCATTAATGTTCGGTCAACCACAGTTTTGCGCACCTCTGAAAAGAAGGACATCACTTAACCACATTCAGTGTCCACATGTTTCGGATTTATATAGTTATGACAGCTCACGTAATTTACCAGGTGTGTATCTACAGAAGCGTGAACTGAGCACCACAACATACTGGTGACTACAATGTACTGGGGACTACAACGTACGGGCACCATAATGGCTGTTTGCAATTTTCATTCAGCAGTAGTGATGAGCGAGTATACTCGATGCTCGGGTTTTCCCTAGCACGCTCGGGTGACCTCTGAGTATTTGTGACTGCTTGGAGATTAAGTTTTTGTTGACTCAGCTGCATGATTTATGGCTGCTAGCCAGCCTGAGTACATGTGGGGGTTGCCTGGTTGCTAGGGAATCCCCACATGTAATCAAGCTGTCTAGTAGCAGCAAATCATGCAGCTGAGTCAGGAAAAACTAAATTTCCGAGCAGTCACAACTACACAGAGACCACCCGAGCAATGAGTATACTCGCTCCTCTGTTATGGCTGGCAATCAGGCAACACAGCGTGCAGTAATCAGCGCACATACAGAGATCTGGCAATAACCCAAAACAATAGGACGAGCTCTGAGACGTGGAATCTCTGTAGACTGCAGTACCTGATCTATCCTCACACAACTGGAAGCAGCAGTGGATTGCGCCTATCAACTACCTATGCAACTCGGCACTGCCTGAGGAGCTGACTAGCCTGAAGATAGAAATACAAGCCTGACTTACCTCAGAGAAATACCCCAAAGGAATAGGCAGCCCCCACAGATAATGACTGTTAGCAAGATGAAAAGACAAACGTAGGAATGAAATAGATTCAGCAAAGTGAGGCCCGATATTCTAGACAGAGCGAGGATAGCAAAGAGAACTATGCAGTCTACAAAAAACCCTAAAACGAAAACCACGCAAAGGGGCAAAAAGACCCACCGTGCCGAACTAACAGCACGGCGGTGCACCCCTTTGCTTCTCAGAGCTTCCAGCAAAAGATAATAACAAGCTGGACAGAAAAAACAGAAAACAAACTAGAAGCACTTATCTAGCAGAGCAGCAGGCCCAAGGAAAGATGCAGTAGCTCAGATCCAACACTGGAACATTGACAAGGAGCAAGGAAGACAGACTCAGGTGGAGCTAAATAGCAAGGCAGCCAACGAGCTCACCAAAACACCTGAGGGAGGAAGCCCAGAGACTGCAATACCACTTGTGACCACAGAAGTGAACTCAGCCACAGAATTCACAACACTCCTCACTATTCAGCAACATCCACTACTGCTCGTTTCTGGAGTGAAAATCGTCACTACACCTGTAGATAAATTTCCAAAGGGGGGATTCTGCTCTTCTAGCACTCAGAGGCTAGAGTCTATAAACTATTCTAGCAAAATCTGTGCTCCAGGAGAAAAAAAATAGCGCTCCATCCCTCCTAAATCTTGCCGTATGGCTATGCGGTACTGTACAGCCACATATGGGGTATTTCCACATTCAGCAGAAATAATAGTGACATCAATGTTGGTGCCATTTTTACCCATGTAACAGTATAAACATGTAAAATCTGGGGTTAAAACAAAATTTTGGTGGTAAAAATGTAATTATTTTTTCTTCACTGGCCAATGGTATAAAATTCTGTGACACATCTATGGTGTCAATATGATCACTGCACTCGTAAATGAACTCATTGATGTAGTTTGTAAAATTGGATGACTTATAGCACACCTGGGGATTCAAGGTACTCACCATACATCTAGATTAGTTCCTTGAGAGGTCAAGTTTCTAAAGTGGGGTCACATGGGGGGTTATATTTTTTAGGCAGAGGCTTTCCAAACTCAACATGTCGTCCGCTAATGATTTCTGTGAATTTTGCATTCAAAAAGTCAAATGGCACTCCTTCCATTTCGAGCCTTGCCGTTCGCAAAAACAGTAGTTTCCCTCACATTTTTAATATAGGATAACTCAGGATAAATTGCACAATAAATTTAATGGTGTATTTTCTACTGTTACCCTTGTGAAAAATTGGGGCTAAAAGAACATGGGAATTTTTATTTTCATGGCTACACATAATAAACTTCTATGAAGCACCTGGGGGTTCAAGGTGCTCACCACAAATCAAGATAAGTTCATTGAGGAGTCTAGTCTCCAAAATAGGGTCACTAGTAGGGAGTTTCCAATGTTTAGGCAACTCAGGGGGTCTCCAAAAGCAACATGGCATCCTGCCATGCACCCAAAATAGTAGGTTCCCCCACACATGGGTATTGGCGTTCTCAGGAGAAATTGCACAACAAATTGTAGGGTGTAATTTCTCCTGTTACCCTTGTGAAAATGCAAAATGTGGGGCTAAAAACCATTTTTTTGTGAAAAATATGATTTGATTTTATTTAAGTTCCTTGAGGGGTTTAGTTTCCAAAATGGTGTCACTAGTGAGTGGTTTCCACTGTTTAGGCCATTAAAGGGCTCTCCAAATGCAACATGGCATCCGCTAATGATTCCAGCAAATTTTACATTCAAAAAGTCAAATGGCACACCTTCCCTTCCGAGCACTGCCGTGTGCCCAAACATTGGTTTTCCCCACATATGGGGTATCTGCATACTCAGGAGAAATTGCACAACAAATTTTGTGGTTCATTTTTTCTAGTTTCCCTTGCAAAAATAAAATAAATTGGGTCTAAAGTAAAATTTTTGTGAAAAAAAGTGAAATGTTAATTTTTTTCCCCTCCACGTTCCATTAATTCATGTGACGCACCTGAAGGTTTAATAAACTTCTTGAATGTGGTTTTGAACACCTTTAATTGTTCAGTTTTGGGTATTTTCTGTCAAATATGATGTGGTCCCTAAAAAATGGTTTTGTAAATTTAGTTGAAAATTTTTTAGAAAGCATTGGTCAAATTTTTAACCCTTATAACTTCCTAACAAAAAAAATCATGATTCAAAAATTGTGCTGGTGTAAAGTAGACATGTGGGAAAAGTTATTTATTAACTATTTTCTGTGACATAGCTCTCTGGTTTAAGAGCATAAATATTAAAAGTTTGAAAATTGCTACATTTTCCAAAGTTCTGCCACATTTTCAATATTTTCACAAATAAATGCAAGTCATATCAAACAAATTATTCCACTATCATGAAGTACAATATGTCATGAGAAAACGGTTTCAGAATCAGTGGGATCTGTTGAAGCGTTCCAGAGTTATGACCTCATAAAATGACTTTGGTCAGAATCCTAAAATTTGGCCTGGACAGGAAGGTGAAAACAGGCTTTGGGGCGAAGGGGTTAAAAAACTCAAAAGATCGGTCAATTTCTGATGACAAATTCTTTTCAGTCACTTCTTGATTAAGAAGAGGTTGATTACAAAAATAGATTTATGGTAAGAAATTACCATGTACGAAGGTTAATTTATCTTAGGCTCATCAATGGTGGACCTTCAACCTTCACACATATAAAAGCTTTGAAGGTGTATCAATACTAGTACTAGACAAATATTAGAGGAGAAGTACAACGCATTAGCTTTGAGCTACCTATAATTTACACAGCACTTTTTGATGTTCACATCAGTAGCTTCAGTCGTTATCTTGGGAGATCAATTCTCAATCCCATGTAAAGGTGATGAAAAGACAACTAAAAATAGAGACTGACGTTTATTAGCTGCTCCGAGAAAGGTGTTTCTGTGCTTCAGAGCAAAGTTATGAAAAAACTATACAGTCTAAACAAGGATTTCTATTGCTCAACCATCTGGGGTCAAGTTAGTTTGGGAATTCTTTATAGAATGATTGGATTTTATAATTTTTTCCTAGAAGCCAGTAGCCTAGTAATTTGGGGGCAATTGTATAAGGGACTTAACCAACTGTTCTTACAAAGTGTTCCATGGAGTGTTACCTCCATGAATGAAAGAGTCGCCACTTGTATACAACTTCTTGGCAATAACAGGGCGCACTGGCAGCGGCCTCTTTGAAGTAGCTTTTCGCCTCTGCATAAATTGGTAGGAGACTACAAAAACTTTAAATAACTACTGTAAAAGAGAAACAAACAAGGGTCAGCACATACCATAAGCGTAATATGAATGTGCAAGTATAAACTGTGGCCAATAATAGACAAATCGAATAAAAACCAGTACGTTAAAACACTGCAACAAGTAAAGAAATAGTTTCACATATTAAAAACAGATTACTTAGTTGATATTTTTTAATGAAAAAAATTGTAAAAATCATCCTACTGGAAATCAGTAGCCTTCCCCTAGCGCACAGTAATACAGTAGGTCCCTACTTGCATAAGCTCCAATAAGGTCCTCACTGTTGTTACTCCTCTGACTGTTCCCCATGGTCGGATAGAACAAAACACGTATGACCGGTGGCCTGAGTCTTTTTATAGGGATCCTAGAGACACCCCGGCCCCCACAAGTTGCCACCGAGCCTCCTGTGTATGATGGGTCGGACAGCCAACGTAGAATTAACTGTCCTGCCAGTCTCTGAAGTAACGGCATAGAGCTCTTTACTCCCTCGGTATTCTGGCTACCGGTTCTGCGCTTCAGAAAGAGGCAGCCTGCTCCTAGCTGGTCTCCCTCTGATGTTTCACTCCTGTTACTATGACTTCATTGCTCACTCACTGCAACACACTTCCTTTCGTGTCCTTTCCTAGGATGCTGCCGCATGGGATGCAGGCACAGCTCCGTATCCTTCTCCCTCTGCAGACCTTCCGTCTGCTCTCCTCTCGTCCTCAGACTGCTTCTCCTCACTTAATAACCAACCCACCAGTTTTACCCTGTGTGAGGAGTGGCCTAGTAGATAGAACCTTTACTCCCCCTGGTAGACTGGAGTGTGAAGTGTATGTAATGGTTGTGATACCTGGACAGAAGATCTCCTTCATTGCCTTCAGACGTAACATCACTCCCCCTAGTGGAAGAGTAACATTACTGCAACAAACCAGGACTCTGCACTGGCTCTTCAGTCATAGTTCCTTTTCTCAGTCCCTCACATTACATATTTCTATCTTATATAGGGTGCCAAAATTTAGTACTCGTAAAGGGGAAAAAGGGATAAAAAAGTTATTAACCTGCATATATGGGGTTAACATGTAGGTTGATAGCATTGTGAACCTGCCCGGTACCCGCATTTAGAGTCCCGTTGCTGGAAGGAAATTAAGTTTATTCCTCCCTGCAGTGTTCGGCTTTCAGTCACAGAGGCAGCACCGGCATGTCACCAGTCACAGCTCTGTGTATAGAGAGGGGTGGCTGTAACCACTTCACCGACACTGACTGACAGCTCATTCAGCATTAGAATTGGCTGTCAGTCAGTGCCAGGGGCCATTAATAATATACACAGAATGGTGGCTGAACCCATGCTGGCACCACCCTCACGTCTGGAAGCCGAATGCTGCCAGGAGGAATACAATTAATTTACTTCCGGCAGCAGGATTCTAAGTGCAGGCAGGTTCACAACGTTATTAATCTACAGGCTAATAACGTTTTTTCATGTGACAGGTTCCCTTACGTGGCTACCAGGTACACATAAAATTGGCCATTTTTATGCGCTAAACGCTCTCATTTTTCATATTTCTAGTGCAGTAATGCAGTTTAATTTTCGTGTTTCATGTTTGCATGTTTTAGCGCTGCAGTGTGCTGCCTTATTTACTTAACTATATACGAGTTGGCGACTCTAGGTTCAGCACCTGTTCACACTTAGTCTATGTTTGGATGTGCCGGTCAGGTTTTTGAAATGTATTCTCTAGCCTTCTGATTGAGCACTCCGCCTCCTAGCCACATGTGTTTTAATTACAGCAGGTCCAATACCCCTCCACAGAGAGAGAGAATTTTAGTCTAAGAAGAGGTTTCACATGTACCCATTCAGATGGAGACGTTTATTCTCAGCGAGGTAAGGCAAGTTTAGGACCTGGCATAAGAGAGATGCCCTAATGTGGCTACCAGGTTCACATAAAATTGGCCATTTTTATGCGCTAAACGCTCTCATTTTTCATATTTCTAGTGCAGTAATGCAGTTCAATTTTCGTGCTTCATGTTTGCATGTTTTAGCGCTGCAGTGTGCTGCCTTATTTACTTAACTATATACGAGTTGGCAACTTTAGGTTCAGCACCTGTTCACACTTAGTCTTTGTTTGGATGTGACGGTCAGGTTTTTGAAAAGGTTCCCTTTAAGCCCTCCATACACTTTAGATATATGTTGGCTGATCAATGGTTCGGTCGATTGTTTAAACAACATCTATCTTGATGGACTCTCCCATACAGTGCATCAATTCCTCTGCTGAGCGCTCTCGTGTTTTCTATGAAAGAGCCACTGACAGACTCTTCTGGCGAATTATCACTTAGAGAAAAAAAGGATCTGCAGTATGAAATTAGACATGCCGCATCCTTATCTCAGCAGACATCACCTGTTGGGGGTCCCCATACACAGCAGACTGTCAGCCGGACATATCTATATCAGTGGAATGGGCCGATCCCTAATTGGGCCTGCTCCAGCGACACATGCCACTGTCTCCAGATAGCTCTATATCCACTCTGGGCATGGTGCTGGTGATAGAAGACACATCAAGGTCAATATCCTTGGAGGGCGCAGACACTGTCCAGCCAGGGACATGTGGTTCTGCCCATATAGACAGAATGGGTGTGTGGCGTCCAGCAGCTCAACATGTACAATCAGTTTCCTGCTGATTCTGTTTCTGGTTATGTCCTTTCAATTACTGATCTAGCTAATTTTATTATTCTTGCCTCAGGCACGTTTCCCCGGCCTGTAGCTTCTCCGTGGAATCAACCAAGGGAGCCCCTTTATAAGTCCAGATCTTTGTATAGAAGTTATAGGGTGAAGGCAGCGATTTCCCTGGGATCTGCAAGCACCACATCTATCTGAGGGAACCTTTTTGAGCTGATAGCCTCAGGAAGACTTTACAAATATATGTTGTGTGATGTGTGATTGTAAATGTAGAGAAGAGGCATTGTCCTGAAAGTAGAGTTTTCTAAAATTAGCCCATAAGAACTGTATTATTGAATTTTTATACATATTTAGGTGGGGAGAACATGCGATGCTATATTCAACAAGTTTCTTTCGATTCTTTTTTAATGTCATCATAGCACTATACGAGGTTTGAAATCCTCAAAAATGTGTACTTTGCAACATTAAATTTAAGAGGATGAACCTGAAAAAGGCATAAAAGCAGAAACCAATACAGCGGCGAAAATTTTCATTACTGCCTAAAAACTTAAACCCATAAAAAATTCAATTGTTTCAGTGTTTCACTTCAACCTGAAAAGTTAAAAATAAAAAACGTAATTTACATATATATGGCGACGTGTATTTGTGAGTGTTTTGCGTTGTTCAGGGACAAGCAGGTCAGGATGCTCGTTAAAAATGAAACAGGAGTCCCATCCCTGATTGGTTTTTCATGTGTAATTGGGAACAGATAAATGTGTGCGGTATACGTAGGAGAATGATAGTATTGCTATTACAAAGAATGTGATATGGAAGCATTTAATGAAGAGCAGATTTACCAGCGATATTAAGGGGAAAGTGTTAAAATGCAGTGTAACGCAATGAAGGTATCGTCTGCTGAATATAAGGCTCGTACAAACCAGGCAATATACAGTTAATGAAAAGAAAATTTAGGAAAGGATTACACTGCATAAAATACATTTACATCAAGATTTTAGGTCCCCCATAACTTCCATTATCATTAGCTCGGAAATTAAACCTTTCTCATTCAACTGATCAAGCTGTTATAACCTTGAAGAAAGAAAAGATTTCATGATCCTGCATTTGGCTCTGATATTCCTGGAGTATTATGTATACACAGTTGAAATCAGAAGTTTACATACACTATATAAAAAAACACATCTGCATATATTCAAGTCAGTTAGGATCAACATAATTATTAATATTTGCCAAATGCCAGAATAATGAGAGAGAGAACATGTTAAAGCATTTTTATTACTGCAAAGTCGAACATTTACAAACACTATTATTACTATGCCTTTAAACAATTCTGGACTGCCAGTATGATGATGTCATGTGTTTGGAAGCTTCTGTTTTTTTGGCAACATCCGAGTTAATTAGAGACACACCGGTGGATGTATATTTACACACACCTGAAATACATTGCTTCTTTGTGTAACATCATGGGAAAATCTAAAGGTATCAGCCAAGATATCAGGAAGAGAATTGTAGACTTGCACAAGTCTGGCTCATCCTTGGATACAATTTCATGATACCTGAAGGTGCCTCGTTCATCTGTGCAAACAATTATACACAAGTACAAAAAAGATGAGAATGTCCAGCCATCATACCGCTCAGGAAGGAGATGGGTTCTGTGTCCCAGAGATTAACCTGCTTTGGTCCGACATGTGCATATCAACCCAAGGACAAAGCAAAAGACTTTGCAAAGATGATGACAGAAGCTGGTAAGATTGTGTCTATATCCACAGTGAAACGAGTACTGTATCAACATGGGCTGAAAGGTCACTCTGCCAGGAAGAAGCCATTACTCCAAAAGAAACATAAAAAGCCATGTTAATGTTTGCACATGCACAGAGGAACAAATACCTTACTGTTTGGTGACATGTCCTGTGGTCTAATGAAACTAAAATTTAACTTTTTGGGTATAAAGACCATCGTTACGTTTGGAGGAAAAAGGGAGACGCTTGGAAGCCTAAGAACACCATCCCAACTGTGAAACATGGTGGTGGCAGCATCATGTTGTGGGATTGTTTTGCTGCAGGATGGACTGGTGCACTTCACAAAATAGATGGCATCATGAGAAAAGAAGATTATGTGGCAATACTGAAGCAACATCTCAAGACATCAGCCTGGAAGTTAAAGCTTGGGGGAAATTGGGTCTTACAAATGAGCAATGACCTGAAGCATACTGCCAAAATGGTAACAAAGTGGCTTAAGGATAACAAAATCAATGTTTTGGAGTGGCCATCACAAAGCCCTGATATCACTCCTATTGAAAATGTATGCGCAAAGCTGAAAAGGCAGTTGCGAGCAAGGCGACCTACAAACCTGGATTAGTTACACCAGTTTTGTCAGGAGGAATGGGCCCAAATTCCAACCAACTATTGTTAGAAGCTTGTGAAAGGATATCCCAAACGTTTGATCCAAGTCATTCAGTGTAAGGGCAATGGTACCAAATACTAATGAAATCTACATAATGGGGAAAAAGTGAAAGGAAAAGTGTTGGAGGCAAATTGACAGCTGCCAGATGTGAACAAAGGGGACTTAAAGAATGCGAGCGATGGTGCCAAAGAGTATATTGTACAATTGCTAAGGTGGGGCCCCGACATGGGATACTCACCACACACGGGGATATGAACACACACAAAATGCGCCACACACTACCACGAGTTTGAACACATATACCACCCTCAGCACACATTTCACCACACATACACCAACCTCGCCACATAAAAGTCGAAACACAAACATCACCGCTCAAAACTCGCCACGCGCAAAATTTGCCACATGCAAAATTAGGCTCACACAAAACTAGCCACATGTGCAAAACTCACTTCATGGAAAACTCACCTCACCACATGTAAAACTTGCACACACGGAAAAATTGCCACATGCACAAAAGTTGCAACACATGCAAAAGTTGCCTCACACAAAACTTGCACATACTTAAAACGCACGACACATAAAATTCGCCACGCGCAAAACTCGCCATGCACAAAACTTGCTGCACACAACTTGCTACACTATCCTGTCACATGCAACTCGACACACAAAAAGTTGCTACATGCATGTCGTCATACAAAACTCATCTCACAAAAGTCGCTACATGCATGTCGCCACACGCAACTCAACACACACAACTTGACACATGAAACTCGCCCTAAAGCACACACAAGTCTGGTATTATCCTTCAAAAATAAAAATCTGATTAATAAGCAGTCAAACTAACGAGCAACAAATGTACCATATAGGAAATACGGCAGCGGTCAGTCACATGACCTGTCTATTATGTGTATGTGTGAGCTAATATATACTGCCAGGGGGAGAGCTTCCTGTTTTCTGGGGATTTATCAGGCTGCCAATTTAGCTTACAAATACTGAGGTAAAAATACTGACTAAATAACGTGTGAACGAGGTCTAATACAGGAGGAGATGACATACAGGTACATACTATATACAGGGAAGATGACACACAGATATATACTATATACAGGAGAGATGACACACAGCTATATACTATATACAGGAGGAGATGACACGGGTATATACTATATACAGGAGGAGATGACACACGGGTACATACTATATACAGGAGGAGATGAAACACAGGTATATACTATATACAGGAGGAGATGACACACTGGTACATATTATATACAGGAGGAGATGACATACAGGTATATACTATATATTGGAGGAGATGACATACAGGTATATACTATATAAAAGAGGAGATGACACAGGTATATAGAGGAGGAAATGACATACAGGTATATACTATATGCAGGGGAGATGACATACAGGTATATACTATATACAGGAGATGACATACAGGTATATACTATATATAGGAGGAGATGGCATACAGGTATATACTATATACAGGAGGAGATTACACATAAATATATACAATATACAGGAGGAGATGACATACAGCAGGTATATACTATTTACAGGGGAGATGCCATACAGGTATATACTATATATGGGAGATGACATACAGATGTATACTATATATAAGGGAGATGACAAACATGTATATATTGAGGGGAAAATAAGAGGTGTGAGGTGAAAATGAGAGTTGTGAGGTGAAAATGAGAGGTGTGAGGTGAAAATGAAAAGGTGTGAGTGCAAAATGAGAGGAGTGAGGGAAAATAGTGGAGTGATCGGAAAATGACAGATGTGAGGTCGAAATGACAAGTGTTAGGGGGGAATGAGAGGAGTGAGGGGGAAAATGAGAGGCGTGAGGGGAAAAAAATGAGAGATGTGAGGGGGAAAATTAGAGGCATGATGGGAAAATAAGAGAAGTGAGGTGCTATAACTAACCACAGATATTTACTGTGCCCAGGCAATGGCGGGCTCTTCAGCTAGTAATTTTATATTTTCCCTGGAACTAACAGATTTATCAGAACACAATGAGTTATGCACATAAAGTTCTATGAAATATAAAACGCTTTTTCACATTTAGAGTTTATAACGTTTTTTCTAATTAAGGGAGAAGCACATGACCATCCGGGTCGCCCTCTCACAAATACCCCTTAAAGGAAAAAATAAAGCTTTTACACAAACTTCAAAACTACAGAGACGTTAGCTCTAGTTAGCCTGTTTCCACACCATTGTATTTAATGAATGGCTTTTTAACCATATGATAATTTATTGTGCAATGAACATAATTGATTCTGCTAATTATTCAGTAATTGAACTGTGTAACTCCTCCTCTATCAGGCCCTGGGGAACGTATCCCCTCGGGCAGCTGCAATGACCCCTGCTCCAGCTCTCCTCCTGGCTGATTTGTCATAACAGCATATTATATCTAAGACGATGCAAATCATTATCTCTGCAGATCGCTAGATATGTATACAAAAGAGATGATAAACACATACAGCAGGGAAATAGCCGAGTCCTCTGAGGGAGACGTCTGCATACAGTATGTTAATACAGTTAACATAAGCAGACAAATCAATAGTACAAAGACAGGAAAACATTCTCTTCCTCCAGTATAGGCAGAGAAATAATGGCATTGATTCCTGGCCAGCTTAACCATGTCAAAGGTTAAGTGACATTTAAGACATCTGCATTATCCATCACAGAATGCTAATGTATATTAACTGTGTCAGCACGGTCCCAGGAACACCCGAATCTGCCGCAGGAAATTACGCTTGCATAATACACCTATAATATTATATCATATTTTTATAGAATAGAGATCAAAAACTAGCTGACCTCAATACAACTTTTATTGCTGAAGCATTTTGTGTTAATGTCTTTAATGTGAAGACAATACCCCAGGTACCCTTAACCCCTCTGTGACCTTAGACGTACTATCCCGTCGAGGTGCCCTGGGCTTATCTGACCCTGGACGGGATAGTACGTCATAGCCGATCGGCCGCGCTCACGGGGGGAGCGCGGCCGATCGCGGCCGGGTGTCAGCTGCTTATCGCAGCTGACATCCGGCACTATGTGCCAGGAGCGGTCACGGACCGCCCCCGGCACATTAACCCCTGGCACACCGCGATCAAAGATGATCGCGATGTGCCGGCGGTGCAGGGAAGCACCGCGCAGGGAGGGGGCTCCCTGCGGGCTTCCCTGAGCCCCCCGCAGCAACGCGATGTGATCGCGTTGCTGCGAGGGTCTCCTCACCTCCCTCCCTGCTCGAGCCCCGGATCCAAGATGGCCGCGGATCCGGGTCCTGCAGGGAGGGAGGTGGCTTCACAGAGCCTGCTCAGAGCAGGCACTGTGAAGCAGCCTGCACTCCTATCAGATCAGTGATCTGACAGAGTGCTGTGCAAACTGTCAGATCACTGATCTGTGATGTCCCCCCCTGGGACAAAGTAAAAAAGTAAAAAAAAAAATTTCCAAATGTGTAAAAAAAATAAAAAAAAATATTCCAAAATAATGAAAAAAAAAAAAAAATATTATTCCCATAAATACATTTCTTCATCTAAATAAAAAAAAAAAACCAATAAAAGTACACATATTTAGTATCGCCGCGTCCGTAACGGCCCGACCTATAAAACTGGCCCACTAGTTAACCCCTTCAGTAAACACCGTAAGAAAAAAAAAAAAAAAACGAGGCAAAAAACAACGCTTTATTATCATACCGCCGAACAAAAAGTGGAATAACACGCGATCAAAAGGACAGATATAAATAACCATGGTACCGCTGAAAGCGTCATATTGTCCCGCAAAAAAAGAGCCGCCATACAGCATCATCAGCAAAAAAATAAAAAAGTTATAGTCCTGAGAATAAAGCGATGCAAAAATAATTATTTTTTCTGTAAAATAGTTTTTATCGTATAAAAGCACCAAACCATAAAAAAATGATATAAATGAGGTATCGCTGTAATCGTACTGACCCGAAGAATAAAACTGATTTATCAATTTTACCAAACGCGGAACGGTATAAACGCCTCCCCCAATAGAAATTCATGAATAGCTGGCTTTTGGTCATTCTTCCTCACAAAAATCGGAATAAAAAGCGATAAAAAAATGTCACGTGCCCAAAAATGTTTTCAATAAAAACGTCAACTCGTCCCGCAAAAAACAAGACCTCACATGACTCTGTGGACCAAAATATGGAAAAATTATAGCTCTCAAAATGTGGTATTGCAAAAAATATTTTTTGCAATAAAAAGGGTCTTTCAGTGTGTGACGGCTGCCAATCATAAAAATCCGCTAAAAAACTCGCTATAAAAGTAAATCAAACCCCCCTTCATCACCCCCTTAGTTAGGGAAAAATAAAAAAAAATGTATTTATTTCCATTTTCCCATTAGGGCTAGGGTTAGGGCTAGGGTTAGGGCTAGGGCTAGGGTTAGGGCTAGGGTTAGGGCTAGGGTTAGGGCTAGGGTTAGGGTTAGGGCTAGGGTTAGGGCTAGGGTTAGGGCTAGGGTTAGGGCTAGGGTTAGGGCTAGGGCTAGGGTTAGGGCTAGGGTTAGGGCTAGGGTTAGGGCTAGGGTTAGGGCTAGGGTTAGGGTTAGGGCTAGGGTTAGGGCTAGGATTAGGGTTAGGGTTAGGGTTGGGGCTACAGTTAGGGTTGGGGCTAAAGTTAGGGTTAGGGTTTAGATTACATTTACAGTTGGGAATAGGGTTGGGATTAGGGTTAGGGGTGTGTCAGGGTTAGAGGTGTGGTTAGGGTTACCGTTGGAATTAGGGTTAGGGGTGTGTTTAGATTAGGGTTTCAGTTATAATTGGGGGGTTTCCACTGTTTCGGCACATCAGGGGCTCTCCAAACACGACATGGCGTCCGATCTCAATTCCAGCCAATTCTGCGTTGAAAAAGTAAAACAGTGCTCCTTCCCTTCCGAGCTCTCCTGTGTGCCCAAACAGGGGTTTACCCCAACATATGGGGTATCAGCGTACTCAGGACAAATTGGACAACAACTTTTGTGGACCAATTTCTCCTGTTACCCTTGGGAAAATACAAAACTGGGGGCTAAAAAATAATTTTTGTGGGAAAACAAAAAGATTTTTTATTTTCACGGCTCTGCGTTATAAACTGTAGTGAAACACTTGGGGGTTCAAAGTTCTCACAACACATCTAGATAAGTTCATTGAGGGGTCTAGTTTCCAATATGGGGTCACTTGTGGGGGGTTTCTACTGTTTAGGTACATTAGGGGCTCTGCAAACGCAATGTGACGCCTGCAGACCAATCCATCTAAGTCTGCATTCCAAATGATGCTCCTTCCCTTCCGAGCCCTCCCATGCGCCCAAACGGTGGTTCCCCCCCACATATCGGGTATCAGCGTACTCAGGACAAATTGGACAACAACATTTAGGGTCCAATTTCTCCTGCTAACCTTGGAAAAATACAAAACTGGGGGCTAAAATATAATTTTTGTGGAAAAAAAAATATTTTTTATTTGCATGGCTCTGCGTTATAAACTGTAGTGAAATACTTGGGGGTTCAAAGCTCTCACAACACATCAAGATGAGTTCCTTAGGGGGTCTACTTTCCAAAATGGTGTCACTTGTGGGGGGTTTCTACTGTTTAGGTACATTAGGGGCTCTGCAAACGCAATGTGACGCCTGCAGACCATTCCATCTAAGTCTGCATTCCAAATGGCGCTCCTTCCCTTCCGAACCCTCCCATGCGCCCAAACGGTGGTTCCCCCCCACATATGGGGTATCAGCGTACTCAGGACAAATTGGACAACAACTTTTGTGGTCCAATTTCTCCTCTTACCCTAGGGAAAATACAAAACTGGGGGCTAAAAAATAATTTTTGTGGGAAAAAAATTTTGTTTTATTTTTATGGCTCTGCATTATAAACTTCTGTGAAGCCCTTGGTGGGTCAAAGTGCTCACCACACATCCAGATAAGTTCCTTAGGGGGTCTACTTTCCAAAATGGTGTCACTTGTGGGGGGTTTCAATGTTTAGGCACATCAGTGGCTCTCCAAACGCAACATGGCGTCCCATCTCAATTCCTGTCAATTTTGCATTGAAAAGTCAAACGGCGCTCCTTCCCTTCCGAGCTCTCCCATGCGCCCAAACAGTGGTTTACTGCCACATATGGGGTATCAGCGTACTCGGGACAAATTGGACAACAACTTTTGAGGTCCAATTTCTTCTCTTACCCTTGGAAAAATAAAAAATTGGGGGCAAAAATATAATTTTTGTGAAAAAATATGATTTTTTATTTTTACGGTTCTGCATTATAAACTTCTGTGAAGCACTTGGTGGGTCAAAGTGCTCACCACACCTCTAGATAAGTTCCTTAGGGGGTCTACTTTCCAAAATGGTGTCACTTGTGGGGGGTTTCAATGTTTAGGCACATCAGTGGCTCTCCAAACGCAACATGGCGTCCCATCTCAATTCCTGTCAATTTTGCATTGAAAAGTCAAACGGCGCTCCTTCCCTTCCGAGCTCTCCCATGCGCCCAAACAGTGGTTTACTGCCACATATGGGGTATCAGCGTACTCGGGACAAATTGGACAACAACTTTTGAGGTCCAATTTCTTCTCTTACCCTTGGAAAAATAAAAAATTGGGGGCAAAAATATAATTTTTGTGAAAAAATATGATTTTTTATTTTTACGGTTCTGCATTATAAACTTCTGTGAAGCACTTGGTGGGTCAAAGTGCTCACCACACCTCTAGATAAGTTCCTTAGGGGGTCTACTTTCCAAAATGGTGTCACTTGTGGGGGGTTTCAATGTTTAGGCACATCAGTGGCTCTCCAAACGCAACATGGCGTCCCATCTCAATTTCTGTCAATTTTGCATTGAAAAGTCAAACTGCGCTCCTTCCCTTCCGAGCTCTCCCATGCGCCCAAACAGTGGTTTACTGCCACATATGGGGTATCAGCGTACTCAGGACAAATTGGACAACAACTTTTGAGGTCCAATTTCTTCTCTTACCCTTGGAAAAATAAAAAATTGGGGGCAAAAATATAATTTTTGTGAAAAAATATGATTTTTTATTTTTACGGTTCTGCATTATAAACTTCTGTGAAGCACTTGGTGGGTCAAAGTGCTCACCACACATCCAGATAAGTTCCTTAGGGGGTCTACTTTCCAAAATGGTGTCACTTGTGGGGGGTTTCAATGTTTAGGCACATCAGTGGCTCTCCAAACGCAACATGGCGTCCCATCTCAATTCCTGTCAAGTTTGCATTGAAAAGTCAAATAGCGCTCCTTCCCTTCCGAGCTCTCCCATGCGCCCAAACAGTGGTTTACTGCCACATATGGGGTATCAGCGTACTCAGGACAAATTGGACAACAACTTTTTGGGTCCAATTTCTCCTGTTACCCTTGGTAAAATAAAACAAATTGGAGCTGAAGTAAATTTTTTGTGTAAAAAAGTTAAATGTTCATTTTTATTTAAACATTCCAAAAATTCCTATTAAACACCTGAAGGGTTAATAAACTTCTTGAATGTGGTTTTGAGCACCTTGAGGGGTGCAGTTTTTAGAATGGTGTCACACTTGGGCATTTTCTATCATATAGACCCCTCAAAATGACTTCAAATGAGACGTGGTCCCTAAAAAAAAATGGTGTTGTAAAAATGAGAAATTGCTGGTCAACTTTTAACCCTTATAACTCCCTAACAAAAAAAAAAATTGGTTCCAAAATTATGCTGATGTAAAGGAGACATGTGGGAAATGTTACTTATTAAGTATTTTGTGTGACATATCTCTGTGATTTAATTGCATAAAAATTCAAAGTTTGAAAATTGCGAAATTTTCAAAATTTTCGCCAAATTTCCGTTTTTTTCACAAATAAACGCAGGTACTATCAAAGAAATTTTACCACTATCATGAAGTACAATATGTCACGAGAAAACAATGTCAGAATCACCAGGATCCGTTGAAGCGTTTCGGAGTTATAACCTCATAAAGGGACAGTGGTCAGAATTGTAAAAATTGGCCTGGTCATTAACGTGCAAACCACCCTTGGGGGTAAAGGGGTTAAAGCAAAAAAAAATTAAAAATTTCCTCCGAAGGTCTTCTCATGAGAAGCAATTGTAATGGGAACCCACATGGAGAAATTCAGAAATAATAAGATTTTGTCTTATGGTTTTAAATTAATCAATAATTCACAGGCTTGGACTGGCCCATGGGAGAACAGGTGAATCCCCCGGTGGGCCCCTTTACGGTGGAGATACCAGGCAATTTACTCTCCCTTGGTAGCGGATGTAGAGGCTGAAAATAGTGCCAAAAAAAAAGTAATTTATTGTGAAATATCTGAGGAAGGCTGGACACAGCTGAAACGTGTTGTGTTTTTAATGGGCTGTAAACCCCAGCGAATGAAGGTAATGTAGGTCAATGACCTGTAGATACCTTCATTCGCGGTGATGCACCCCCTGCTGGATGTCCCTGGAGCGTGGGAAAAGTTCCCAGGCTCGAGGTCATATGAGGACATCCAGCAGGGGGCGCATCACCGCGAAAGAAGGTAACTATAGGTCACTGACCTACATTATCTTCATTCGCTGGGGTTTACAGCCACAAGCACAGCTGCATTAGCAGAGCTTGTGGCTGTAAAATATTTTAACCCCTTCAGATGGATTTACAACGTGGGACGTTACAGCTCTACGGAAGGTATGGATATTGTTGGTTTATTATTTTTTATTTGTTACAGAGCGAGGGTCTTCAGCGAGTGGATTGAGCGTACAATAAATTATTACAACAAACGGTGTGTTTATTTCATTAAAATACTTTTTAATATTGTGTGTGTGTTTATTTTTAACTCTTTCATACAATTGGATTAATAATGGATAGGTGTCATAATTGACGCCTCTCCATTATTAATCTGGCTTAATGTCACCTTACAATAGCAAGGTGGCATTAACCCTTCATTACCCCATATCCCACCGCTACACGGGAATGGGAAGAGAGTAGCCAAGTGACAGAATAGGCGCATCTTCCAGATGTGCCTTTTCTGGGGTGGCTGGGGGCAGATGTTTTTAGCCAGGGGGGGGGGGGCAAAAACCGTGGACCCTCTCCAGGCTATTAATATCTGCCCTCAGTCACTGGCTTTACTACTTCTGGCGGAGAAAATTGCGCGGGAGCCTACGCCAATTTTTTCCGCGATTTAACCCTTAAATTTAAGAGCTAGAGCGCCGAAATTTTGCATATACACACTACTAACATTAGTAGTGTGGAATATGCAAAAAAAAGGGGGATATGACATGGTTTACTGTATGTAAACCATGTCTCAAATCATGTCGGGTTTTGGCAGGAGAAATGAAAAGCCGGTAATTGAATTACCGGCTTTTCCGCTATATCGCCCTGAAGGAAATGTAAAAAAAAACAAAAATCCCCATAGACTTACATTGGGTTTCGAGTTTCGGCCGATCCCCGACTTTTCAATAGGATCGGCCGATTTCACTCGACCCTGAAAAACTAAAAGTCGCTCAACCCTATGTGCCACATATAATGCTCTGCACCGTTCATTATTGCCCCATAAGATGCTCCATATAAAGCTGTGCCCCATATAATTCTCCATATCGTTCATTGTTGCCCCATAGATGCTCCATATAAAGCTGTGCCACATATAATGCTCTGCACCGTTCATTGTTGCCCCATAGATGCTCCATATAAAGCTGTGCCATATATAATGCTCTGCATCTTTCATTGTTGCCCCATAGATGCTCCATATAAAGCTGTGCCACATATAATGCTCTGCACCATTCATTATGGCCCCATAGATGCTCCATATAAAGATGTGCCACATTTAATGCTCTGCACCGTTCATTATGGCCCCATAGAAAGCTGTGCCCCATATAGAATGCTATGCACCGTTCATTATTGCTCCATAGAAAGCTGTGCCCCATATAGAATGCTCTACACCGTTCATTATGGCCCCATAGATGCTCCATAGAAAGCTGTGCCCCATATATATTGCTCTGCACCGTTGATTATGGCCCCATAGATGCTCCTTATAAAGCTGTGCCATATATATATTGCTCTGCACCGTTCATTATGGCCCCATAGATGCTCCATAGAAAGCTGTGCCCCATATAGAATGCTCTGCACCATTCATTATGGCCCCATAGATGCTCCATAGAAAGCTGTGCCCCATATATATTGCTCTGCACCGTTGATTATGGCCCCATAGATGCTCCTTATAAAGCTGTGCCATACAGAATGCTCTGCACCGTTCATTATGGCCCCATAGATGCTCCATAGAAAGCTGTGCCCCATATAGAATGCTCTGCATCGTTCATTATGGCCCCATAGATGCTCCATAGAAAGCTGTGCCCCATATATATTGCTCTGCACCGTTGATTATGGCCCCATAGATGCTCCTTATAAAGCTGTGCCCCATGTATATTGCTCTGCACCGTTGATTATGGCCCCATAGATGCTCCATATAAAGCTGTGCCATATATATATTGCTCTGCACCGTTCATTATGGCCCCATAGATGCTCCTTATCAAGCTGTGCCCCATATAGAATGCTCTGCACCGTTGATTATGGCCCCATGGATGCTCCTTATAATGCTGTGCCATATATAATGCTGCTGCTGCTGCTGCAATAAAAAAAAAATCACATACTCACCTCTCTTGCTCAGGACGCCGGCGCTTTCAATATTTACCTGCTCCTTGTGCGGCTCTGTCTCCAGCACTGACGCTCAGCAGAGGGCGCGCACTGACTACGTCACCGCGCCCTCCAACCTGAGCGTCACTGCCAGAGGACGCTGGAGACAGAGCCGCACCGGAGCGAGGAGCAGGTAAATATCACGCAGCACTGCGCTCCCCGTATACTTACCTGCTCCTGGCGCGGTCCCTGCAGTCCCTGGGGCTGCATCTTCTTCCTGTATTGAGCGGTCACAGTTACCGCTCATTTACAGCAATGAATATGCGGCTCCACCCCTATGGGAGGCGGAGCCGCATATTCATTTCTGTAATGAGCGGTGCCATGTGACCGCTTAGTACAGGAAGAATCTGCAGCGCCGGGGAAGCCAGGGACCGCGCCGGGAGTAGGTAAGTATAACTAGACAGCCCCCGCTCCCCCTCCTCTGCTGACCTCCCGGTATATGACTCGAGTATAAGCCGAGAGGGGCACTTTCAGCCCAAAAAAATGGGCTGAAAATCTCGGCTTATACTCGAGTATATACGGTACTTTTTCCACACAAAAATGTTGTTTTTGCCCCAAAGTTTTCATTTTCAAAAGGATAACAGTATAAAATTGACCATACAAGTTGTGCAATTTCTACTTAGTACACCGATACAGCATATGTTGTGGCAAAGTAGTTTTTGGGTGCACAGAAGGGCTCGGACGGGAAGAGGCGCCAAATGACTTTTGGAATGCAAAATTGACTGCAAGGGATATTGGATGCCATGTCCCGTTTGCAGGGCTAGAAAGTGAAGGAGTGCCAATTGAATTTTGGAGCACAATTTTGGCTGGAATAGATTGCGGATTCCATGTCACATTTGAAGAGCCCTTGACATGCTAAATAGCAGAAACCCACACAAGTGACCCCATTTTGGAAACCACATCTCTTGAGGAATTCATCTTGGGGTGCAGTGAGCATTTTTAAGCCTCATTTGATTCACAGAATATATAACATGGGGCTGAGTCAATGGAAAATTACCATTTTTTCCTACTAAAATTTTGCTTTGGTCCCAAGTTTTTAATTTAGAAAAGGGATAATAAGGTATCAGTGTTACGTGTTATAAATGTGGTATGTAATTTCTCCTGAGTACAACAATACCTCATATATAGTCAAAAACTACTTTTGAGGCACAGTAAAAAGCTCAGATGTGAAGAAATGCCACATTGGAGCTCAGATGTTGTTTTCAACCAAAATTTTTAATTTTTATAAGGGCTAATAGTAAAAAGTGAACCTCACAGTTTTTTGTGCAATTTCTCCTGTGCGCGCCAATACCCTACATGTAGTCGGGAAATACTTTTCAAGCACAGTGCAAAACTCAGAAGGGAAGGAGCGCCATATTATAGTGCAGATTTTATGGTTATTGTTTATGGGTGCCATAACCCACTGGAAGAGCCCCTGAGATGCCATAAAAGCAGAACCCCCCACAAATAACCCCATTTTACGAACTACACTGCACAATTATTTAATCTAAGGGTGCAGTGATCATATTGACTCCACAGGTGTGTCACAGAATTTTATACCATAGGTCAGTGAAGAAAAAACAATTACATTTTTACCACAAAAATGTTTGTTTTGGCCCCAGATTTTACATTTTCACAAGGGGAAATTGGTAAAAATGGCACCAAAATTAGTCACACAATTTCTGTTGAAAGTGGAAATACTTGTTATGTGGCTGTACAGTACTGGTGTCACGCAAAGTGTGGGAAGACTAAGTGAAACTCGAAGGGATGAGGGGAAGGAAGCCCAAACACCAGGGAAAGGGTAAGTGGTGACCCCTAGGCAGATGTAACAACACCCTACAGCCCCTAAATTGGTTACTCACCAATCGCCGAGCAGGAAATCTAAGCACTGTATCTCTCTAGAGCTAGGCCCTGATAAGGAAGGGGGAGGGAATGAGCACCGGTCAGTCCCCACTATAAACTAAAGACAAAAAGATAGCTAGACAAGGGAAATGAACGTAGCTTGAGCAGACTCAGAGAGGTAACACCAAACATACTCAAACAGCTACAGAGAGGAAGTTAGCCGACTGCTATAGCTCCAAGCATTCGCAAGGAAAATATGTGAGTATCACCGGAGACTCACTTCAGCAGATTGGGGATTTATAAACACCCCGCTCCAGGTGTGTCAACTAGAGCCAGAGGGAGGTTGCCGCTGGTTTCAAGAGTCAGAAGGATTAAGGAGGCGTCTGTAATGCCAAATGCAGAGACCTTCTGCAGCCAGATGCAGAGCGACAGTCTGTTGCATCTGACACACCAGTTGACAACTGCTTAGCTACACGGTGAGACTCGGGAGGACGAAACAACATTTGACTCCTTGAGCACAGTTTTTCTTAGAATACTTTGCGGACTCCATATGCAGAGCCCCTAAGTGATAGAATAAAAGAATCCCACTTCAAGTGGCCCCATTTTGGAAATTATATCCCTATGGGAATTTTCTTGCAGGATGAGTTGACGTTTTTATTGGCACCATTTTCATGCACATGACATGTTTGGACAGCTTATTAGTCTGATTTTTGGGAGGCAAAATTAACAAAAACCAACAATTCAGGAATTGTTTTTGTTAGTTTTTTTATGCCATTCCACTTGTGGTAAAATTGATAAGGCAGCTTTATTATTTGGGTCAATAGGTTTACAACAATATCACATTTATATCATTTTTTTTGTTTTGTTTTGCCTCTTCTACACAATAAAAGCTTTTATATGAAAAAATAATTGTTCTTACATTGCTGGATTCTGAGAACTATAGCTTTTTAATTTTTCCACTAATGGAGCTGCTTGGTGGCATGTTTTTAGTGGGACAAGATTGTGTTTTTAGTTGTACCCTTTTTATTTACATTCATCTTTTTTGTTGAATTTTATTCCACTTTTTATTTGGCGGTATGATCAAAAGCATAGATTTTTGTTTCATTTTTTATTTATTTTCTTACAGTGTTCACTGAACACTTTAATTAGTGTGACAGTTGTATAGATCTGGTCATTCTGGATCGAGCAATACCAAAAATACATTCAGCAACACGCTCCGGCCTGAGTGCCAGCGGTAGTGCCAGGTATTGATGCGCGAGTTTCAAGCATCACACTTGCAAGCGTAACCCTGGCCTTAAACTGACAGAAGCCTCTTAGACCATGGTCTCAGCAAGGTCTAACAGGCTTTTCGTAGCTGGCAGACTCGAAAGTTGACATGATGACCTCAGGTTGCCATGACAACAATCGGGTCCTCGCTGTGATGTCACGGGGGCGCTAATCGTATGGGAGAGGGAGCCCCACCCTCTCCCAAATTCTTAAATGTTGCGATCCATATCGATAACAGCTGGGGGCAGTGTGGGCACCACTCCTGGTTGTTAGAGCAGGGGCTTGGATATCACGTAAGATGAGGAACCTCTATCTGACAATGACGTATAGATGTCAAATGATGTGAAGGAGTTACTTTACGTTAATTCATGCAGTTAGAAAACGCAGTACCTATATAAATGTCTACATCCTATGGTATGTTATAACATTTTTTTATGACGATGCAAGGGTTTTGCTCCTGTATGACTTTTCACTAAGTGCCTGGCCATATACAAATATAATTTTCTGGAAGCCAGAGTTAAATTTATATGAATGTAAGGGCAAAAAGTTTGTGACACAGCATTGATTTCAAGGGGCTAAGTAAAGCACAATACAAGTGTGACGCCCCAGGGTCCTGGTTGTTACAGTGGAATTGCTTTCCTCACGGGGAGAGTGTTGTCATGATTGGAAGCAATGGAAGATTCCTTTCAACAGGTAATTAGCACATAAAACACCATTCTGATTTCAGGCCAGAAGGGGGAGCTCTACACTCAAAATCAGGGGAGCTGCTCTCTCTTTGGTCGGGAGGAGGAGTTAGTTGCTAGGCAGTTGCTAGGCAGTTGGGAATGTCTAGACAGTTGGTGCCAGACAGCAGACTGGAGCAGTTTGAAGCAGAAGGATGAGTGAGGGGCCGTACAGCCTGAGGTGCTGTAGCTCCTAGATAGCGAGATACAGAAGGAAGAACAGCTTTTAGCTAACGTGCCGGAGAGCGAAGCACAGGAGTGTGACAACAGTGGAGAATAGCTGGGACTGGGCTACATCCCTGATTGAGCGCAGACACCGGTAGCCGGAAGACCGAGGCTTTTGTGGGACTCTAAGACACATAGCAGAAACCGTCAGGAGAGCTGGATTATATATCACCTGTTCGCCCTAACACCCAGGAGACACAGTGACGCATAGAGCCCGGGTCGTGATAGAGACCCTGTAAAAAGGCTCGAGTCACCTGTCATACGGGTTTGTGTCCCACTTACACAAAGAACAGATATAACTGAGAGGACCTTGCTACAAAGCCATAGGAGAAGGAAGGCTTTTAACTCCAGCTGATAAAGCTGGACTCTGAACTCGCTTCCAAGCCGGCCGGACCCTGACTGTACCTATGATCTGGTGCCCTGGACTGTGGCTACCTGCTATATCAGTAAACCAGGTAAAAAGACTGCACAACTGTGTCCTTCGTTCTTTACTGCACCACTCACCATCCTCCATCTATTCATCGGGAGCCCTGGGGACCTATTTCACCTGTGGGAAGTTATACCATCTGGCTGCCATAACATCACCCCAGAACACCCCTTTAAGCAGCTTCAGTCACCCCTGACCGAATACCACAACTGGCGTCATGAACATTTATTATTTTACAAATCCCTTTAAAGACTATTCCTTTAACATGGGCGACCAGGGCCACGGACTGGGTCACCGCCGCTGTGACACGTCCCTTTAAGTGATGGACCCGGTATCGAGCACCCCACAGCCCTGGCGGGCGACTCACATGGGTAATGTTTTTGTTCGTTTAAACAATTGAGACTTGTAGCAGGCAAGTGTAAGTGATATGGTCTAATAACCGGGTGATGGTGAGGGGCAGGAGAGGTACGCGGTGAGGTGAGTACAAGTTTTTTTTTATTTAACCTTTTAATCGCACTTTACAGTTCAGCAACATGGAGGTTAGCCCATGAATCTGAATCTGACCAGAAGCGAATGAAAAAAAATCTGCACTTTAGCAAATGTGGATTTTTGAAATAATGAAGTAGAATTTAAATTTAGATTTAAATTTTTTACTGTATTATATAATTAATGTGCATTTCATGTTAATGTATTTTTATTTTTGTAGAAAGAAGGTTGGGGAACGCCATTTCAGTCTTCATCTCGATCATCTGAAAAGTTAGATTCAGCTCTGGGCATGGACAGCGCCTCTGTTTGATTTTCAGATACAGGAATAATGTGCCCCTCACCCCAGCCCTGAAAAGTCACTATAGATTTTTTATGTCTAGTTTCAATAACTGGTTCTTCCCACCACTGTCTCCTCTGCTTAGGTCGGGGGGTCAGTTCCTTCTGCAGTCATGGAAATGGACTTGGAAATCCACGGTCACATATTGAATATTTGGTGAGAATTTGCGGCGCCCCAGGGTCCTGGTCATCACAGTAGTATTGCTTTCCTCTCGGGGAGAGTGATGCTGCGTTTGGAGGCAAAGAAGGATAACTGCATCCAGGTATCACAAGCATGCAACACATTTACACTCCAGGCCACCAGGGGAAGCTTCTGCTCCTATTTATTAGGTCACTCCCCATATATGTAGATAACTGGTAGTCTGTAGGGAAAGTTAGTCAGTTCCAGACAGGAGTTAGTTCCTGACAGAGCTCCAGACAGGAGTTCTGTAGGAGAAAGTTCCAGACAGTAGTCTGAGGAGGACAGAAGGTTAAAGGAGCTGTGCATGTCCTCAGAGCTGCAGCTCCTAGAAAGAGACATTGAAAGGCGGAATTGTATTGCAGCGAGCATGAAGGAAGTTGAAGCAGAGGAGAGGATACCAGAAGGGGACCAGCCCTACACAGGCTGCCTCCTTCTGAGGTGCAAAATCCCGGTAGCCAGAACACCGAGGGAGTAAGGACCTCTACGCCTTAATCCAGAGACTGCAGGACAGCTAATTGCAGGTTACCTGTCCGCACCTACACCTTCATGGATGAACATTTATTCCACTGTCCATGTATTCATGGATGAAAGGCAAATACCAGCCATTTTAACACTAGGACTACTGGTATAGTCATTTTGACTACTTGCACTTCAGTAGTTCTAGTCGGGGTCACGAGTCCAGTAGTCCTAGTGTTACACATGAGGTACAATGTTCACCCAACTGACAAAATGCAGACAATTTGTGGACTTTTGCTTTTGTTTTAATGTGACACATAGAGTGAGGTCCTGACTGCTAGCGCTTGCATATAATGATAATATTGCTGGCATTTGCCTTTCATCCATGAATACATGGACAGTGGAAGAAATGTTCATCCATGAAGCAGACAAATATCGGTTTATAATGAGCCGTACACTGGCCTTCCTCATTCATCCTCACCTGACAGGTAACACAACCCCTCGTAGAATGAGATTATTTCTTTACCCATTTTCTATCTCTGCTTCCTTACAATTGAATTAGCAGCGTGTCTGTTTTCTGTCTCGCTTAGCATGGATTTTATGTTTAGCTAATTTTCTGTGACAGGATCAATGAAGTTGAAATAAATGGATATTTCAATATTTGCATAGAGAATATATCATTTGAACCCAGATGAAATGGTTGGAAAGTTTTCCCACTCACTAATCACCCATCCTTATTTTATGAGTAACAATTTAAACCTTTTAATACTTTTTCTCATTGTTAAAACAAATCTTCAAGATCTCTTTAATAGTTTAAAAATGTAAAAAATTGTAGCATAAAAAAATGCAAATACAATTATGGCCATTATGGTACAAAATATAATTAGTGTTCTGGGTTTAAATTATTGATATGACTATCAATAATTTGTGCATTTTTTCATTGATTGCGGATATTGTTGCATGTCCATTTAAGTTAAAACTATGGGATTAATCAATAGTAGCTCTTAATGGGAATGTGTCGTGATTTTTATTTTTGGATTAATAATTATTGATTGGATAACCATTTATTTTTAATACGAAAGGAAATGTAGTGTTTTAACAGGAGGCTGACATTATTATTTGCTGGTGTGCAAGTGTCAGAACACAACACATACACACCGGAAATACGGCAGCCCCAGGCCACAGCAGACTGCAGTATCCGACCGCATTTCCGAAACTGTAACATCCCCTGTGAACTGGGTATGCCCATTGTAATGTCAAGTTGTCAGTGGTGGGGGGAGCCAGGTGCCATTTTATTATAGCCCAAAGCTGTGCTCTGAGCTAAAATTTCAACCATCCCCTCTTACGCTGTGTTCAACGTCAGAAGATCCGGGCGGTGTTACCCTGCTTTTTTACTTACAGGATCACCTCCACTGTGGCATCAGGAAGCCAGTGGTAAGTCTAAAAAACACCATCTCTGCCTTTCCTATCCCACAGGGCAGGGAAGGCGTTGATTAGTCTTCCGTTACGCCACGTTCAGTTCACAAGTTCAGTGTTTGGTGAGTATTTTACCTCCGCTTTCGTAAGCTAAAACCAGGACTGGAAAAATCAGAGGAAAGGAGTTTGTATGTTCTCCCCGTGTTTGCGTGGGTTTCCACTGGGTTCTCCGGTTTCCTCCCACATTACAAAGACATACTGATAGGGAATTTAGATTGTGAGCCCCATCGGGGACAGCAGTGATAATGTGTGCAAACAGTAAAGCGCTGCGGAATATGTTAGCGCTATATAAAAATTAAGATTATTATTATTATTTAAACAGATACTGGCTGATGACCGGATTATGCAGTTTTATAGCATAACCCCTATTTATATTGTGGGCTGGACAATACATGATAAGCACTTTATATGTTCCCGCTTGACTGTAAAGTACTGCGTAATATTTTAAGGGCAATAGAAATAAAATATTTTTTAATTATTATTGTCACCTGTTTTGGTGCAAATGAATGTAACAAAAGGTGTACTGGAGTAATAGCAAGACAACTCACAAAAAGAAAATGATTTTCCAGTTTGCTAGTGTCCTTGCCTTTACTGACAGCCCACGATGGTATCTGCAGCCCATTCATCTTGCACACACAGTCCAGCTTCTCAGAGCTTCCATATGTGCCTTTGAAGAAGGTTTGCTGTGTTTCCTAATGAGCAACAAGCAGATGCCTAGAACAAGGCTGTTACACAAGGACAGCCAGGAAGGGGAACAGAATGGCAGTAGGGCAGTAGGGCAGTAGTAGGTAGGTTGTTATGAATAGGTAATTCAGAACCACAATGGACCTTGAAGTTCAGAGCACACAAAGTGACCTGACAATAAGCAAAAAACATTGGACGAGCTCTGAGACGTGGGAACTCTGCTGACCGCAATCCCTAATCCTATCACACCACACTAGAGGTAGCCGTGGATTGCGCCTAACGCTCCCTATGCAACTCGGCACAGCCTGAGAAACTAGCTAGGCCTGAAGATAGAAAAATAAGCCTACCTTGCCTCAGAGAAATTCCCCAAAGGAAAAGGCAGCCCCCCACATATAATGACTGTGAGTTAAGATGAAAGTACAAACACAGAGATGAAATAGATTTAGCAAAGCGAGGCCCGACTTACTGAATAGACCGAGGATAGGAACGATAGCTTTGCAGTCAACACAAAAACCTACAAACAACCACGCAGAGGGGCAAAAAGACCCTCCGCACCGACTAATGGTACGGAGGTGCTCCCTCTGCGTCTCAGAGCTTCCAGCAAGCAAGAAAAACAAATTAAAGCAAGCTGGACAGAAAATATAGCAACAAAAGTAACACAAGCAGAACTTAGCTTATGCTGAGCAGACAGGCCACAGGAACGATCCAGGAGGAAGCAAGACCAATACTAGAACATTGCCTGGAGGCCAGGATCAAAGCACTAGGTGGAGTTAAATAGAGCAGCACCTAACGACTTAACCTCATCACCTGAGGAAGGAAACTCAGAAGCCGCAGTACCACTTGTGACCACAGGAGGGAGCTTGATCACAGAATTCACAACAGTAGGTCCCATATCTCCTTTGTGAGAGGAGAAACACTGCCAGAGCGCTACAAAATAGCTTCCAATAGAATGAACTGTCAGGATTTCCCCACAAGGGTGGTTGACATCCATAATGGAACCTGTGCTCATAGTCCAGCACCATTTAGCTTGATCGCTTTTTACCTGAAAACATCAGAATTAGCAGGTTTGCCATTAATATATTCTTCTCTTCACAGATGAGAGTGTTGTGAGATGCCCGCCAGGGCCATGGGGTACTCGGTATCGGGTCTTGTCGCAATTAAAGGGTGGTCACGGTGGCTGTGACCCGGTCTGTGGCCCTGGGCACCCAAGTAAAGGGCTGGTCTTTAAAGGGGTTTTTGAAATAAAGAATGTTTTTGATGCCACCTGTGGTATTCGGTCAGAGGTGACCAACACTGCTAAAAGGGGTCTTCTGGGGTGATGTTATGGCAGCCAGATGGTATAACTTTCCACAGGTGAAGTAGGTCCCCAGGTCTCCTGGTGAATAGATGGAAGATGGTGAGTGGTGGTGCAGTAAAGAACGAAGGACGCAGTTGTGCAGTCTTTTGACCTGGTTTACTGATGGTAGCAGGCAGCCACAGTCTAGGGCACCAGATCACAGGTACAGTCAGGGTCCGGCCGGCATGGAAGTGAGTTCAGAGTTAAGCTTTACCAGGTGGAGTTAAAAGCCTTCCTTCTAGCGCTGTGGTGTAGTTCCTTACTGCCTATGTCTTCTTAGTTGCTCTTTCTTAGCAAGGTCCTCTCAGTTATCTCTGTCCTTTACTGAAGTGGGACAGAAGCCCGAATGACAGGTGACTCGAGCCTTTTTACAGGGTCTCTAGCATGACCCGGGCTCTATGTGTCACTGTGTCTCCTTGGTGTTAGGGCGGACAAGTTACATGCAGTCTAGCTGTCCTAACCGTTTCTGCTGTGCCTCCTAGAGTATGACACAACCGCGGTCTTCCGGTTACTGGTATCTGCGCTCTGTCAGGGAGGTAGCCCAGTCGCTGCTATTCTCCCTTGTTGTCACTCTCCTGTCCTTCTCACCCGTCCTTCTGCCTCAGACTGCTCTAGTCTGCTGTCTGGCACCAACTGTCAACTCTTCCCAACTGTCTAGCAACTGCCTAGTAACTAACTCCTCCTCCCGACCAGAGAGAGTAGCTCCCCTGAAGTCGGGTGTAGAGCTCCCCTTTCTGGCCTGGAGTCAAAATGGTGTTGAATGTGCTGATTACCTGTCAAAAGGAATCATACATCGCTTCCAAGACCCTGGGGCGTCTCACTCCCTCCCCGTAATATCCAGTACTCCCGAACTGGGAAAACAAAAAGAACAGTAAATTGGTTAAAGACATACAAAAAAAAATTTAAGATGCATTTTAACTGGTAAAATAACTTTTTCTTCCCTTTATGGGAGGCGGATTTCTTAAACGTTGCAGGAACATACAGTATATATTAGTGCAAAAAACAACTTTGCTTCCCTTTATGGGAGGTTTCTTTCTTGAATGTTACATAATACAAGTGCAAACTTTTTTTTTTTTTCAAAGGCACAAAAGTACATTTATAACACTTTTAATTCTTGTTTTACGGCAGGCCTGCATCCACCTGGACTGGAGGCTAGCTGGATCTTCTCTTTTGGGAGCATTTGCATGGACTGGACAATTTTGGTTAAGGGCATAGTCCCGTATGCTGTCCTGCACCCTCTGTTTACATTCAAAGAATTTCACCCTCATTTCTGCTGCAGTGCGAGTGTCAAAAGTGTCCCCAAGTTTGGCAAATATCCGCTCCACAGTCCCTTTTCCAATATCCAGCCAGGATTTCACTTTTCTTTGAGTTGTGCCACTTAATTGACCAGTTAAGATGCTGACCTTTTGATGTTCTGGCAGGGGATATATTTCAAATAGGCTGCAGAGCCTTTCTTTTAAGTCACTTAGCGTATGGGACTCCCCTGAATATTGTGGCAGCCAGGCCGCTCCTGGTATATAGGGCATGGAGAGCGGCATTATAGGAGCTGTTACTGCAGTGGGGTCCGGCCTGTTCACAGGAGCTACAGGCACTGTGGGGGCTGGGGGCATCACCGGGCCTGCACCTGCGACCGCCGCCAATTCTCCTCCCACGTCAGGCATGTTCTCTTCCCCACGTGCTAACCTTAAAGGGAACCTGTCACCCCGAAATTCGCGGATGAGGTAAGCCCACCGGCATCAGGGGCTTATCTACAGCATTCTGTAATGCTGTAGATAAGCCCCCGATGTTACCTGAAAGAGGAGAAAAAGAGGTTAGATTATACTCACCCAGGGGCGGTCCCGCTGCTGGTCAGGTCGGATGGGCGTCTCTGGTCCGCTGCGGCGCCTCCCATCTTCATTACAAGACGTCCTCTTCTGATCTTCAGCCATGGCTCTGGCGCAGGCGTACTTTGCTCTGCCCTGTTGAGGGCAGACAAAGTACTGCAGTGCGCAGGCGCCGGGCCTCTGACCTTTCCGGCGCCTGCGCACTGCAGTACTATCCTCAACAGGGCAGAGCAAAGTACGCCTGCGCCGCAGCCGTGGCTGAAGATCAGAAGAGGACGTCTTGTAATGAAGATGGGAGGCGCCGCAGCGGACCGGAGACGCCCATCCGACCTGACCAGCAGCGGGACCGCCCATGGGTGAGTATAATCTAACGTCTTTTTCTCCTCTTTCAGGTAACATCGGGGGCTTATCTACAGCATTACAGAATGCTGTAGATAAGCCCCTGATGCCGGTGGGCTTACCTCACCCGCGAATTTCGGGGTGACAGGTTCACTTTAAGCTGGGCTGATGTCTCTCCTCAGGAGTCTGTATCGGCTCCTCTGCATGTGCAGTCTGCAGCGGTTCCTGCTGTATGCGGTCGGGCGATCCTCCCGGTCTTCCTTCCGGGGCTCCGACACGGCGTCTTCACTTGCGGCTCTGCTACACAGCGTCTTCACTTGCTGTTCCTCTCACAGCATGGCATCGGCTTCACGCTCACTCTTCAGGCTCTGCCCACAATGGCACACCCCTCTTTTCCTGCGCTCCTTGCGGTGCTCATTCTGGTGGCCGTTTTTGGTGGTTATTTTGAAAATAAAGTGCGTGCACCATGTGACGCAGTTATGGCGAGGTTTTGATGGCGATGTTTTAAAAGCTCATTTAAGTCTCTGGCACACAATTTAATAAAGTCTGTCTTTTAAGCACAGTCATTTAGGTGCACAAGACCAATTTCAAAGGGTCAGTTAATCCTGTTCGTGATGCCAAGTTGAGATGCCCCTCGGGGCAGTGGGGTACTCAGTACCGGGTCCGGTCGCAATGAAAGGGGTGGTCACGGTGGCAGCGACCTGGTCCGTGGCCCTGGGCACCCAAGTAAAAGGGACGGTCTTTAAAGGGGTCGTGGAAATAATGAAAGTTCGTGATGCCACCTGTGGTTCTCGGTCAGAGGTGACCGACGCTGCTTACAGGGGTCCTCGGGGGGTGATGGTGCTGCAGCAAAGATGGTGTTGCTTCCCACTGGTGAAGCGGTGTCCCCAGGGATCCCGGTGTGCTTGGCAGGGATGGTAAATGCTGGCAAATAAATGGAGGACATAGGGTTGCAGTCTTTGCCTTGCTTACTGGTGTTAAGCAGCCTCAGTACAGGGTACTGGCAACAGGTAAAGATGGAGTCCAGGCAGCCCGAAGACAAGTGGAAATCCCCTTGACAGGTCAGTTTGGGAGCCTTCCACTATGCACTGGTCTGTAGTCCCTTGCTGCCTAAAGTTGTCTCAAAAAGTCCTTTTTCTTCCCTGTCCAGGGACAGTACTGCATGGTAGGCAACTTGAGCCATCTCTTTTGGGTCTCTGTCTATGGTGACTCTGGACTCTGATAGCTGCTGTACCTCAGGTGTTATGTGGACAAGCCCCTTTTAGTTTCCTGCCCTCCGTTTCTGCCGTGGGACCTGTTGTTCCTCATGACCTCGGGTTCCCGGTTTCTGCGCTCAGCTTAGAGAGGCCCAGTAGCCTTCCTCATCTAGCTCCTAAGTCGTTCTGTGCTCCATCACTGTCTGCTACCAACTGTCAACTCGTCTGCACCAGACTGACTCCTCCTCCAGACCAGGATGTATATAAGGAAGCTCCCTTAAACCGGGTTTAGAGCTCCCCCTTCTGGCCTTGAGTCAGAAATTGTTGCATGTAAGATTACCTGCCAAAGGGATCCCTCCTGTCTCCAGGCATGGAATCACCCTCCCCGAGAGGAAGGCAATACTACTGTGGTACCTGAACTCCTGGGGTGCCACAGTTGACGCTAAAAACTTCAGACAAGAAAAAGTCTTGTGATAATGTGAATGTTATGCTGCAGAAAACATCACCCAACATGTCCAAATTGGTGGAGGATCAGAGATGCTCTTTAGAGGAAGGATGGCCTCATCCCACTCTAGAGAGGGTTACTAGGTAGAGGGTGTGGGTGGAGCCAGTAGTTAAGGGAAGGGAAAGGAGGGAAAGTTAGGAGAGAAAGTGAGCAGAAGGAGGGAGGAGATGGAGTGAATCAGACATGCTGAGAAGGAGCTCCCTGTCAGAGGGAGCTAGAGAGAGAAAAAACTGAAGAGAGAGCAAGTTGAAAGAGAGAGATTGACGGAAGCTTGCGGGAGGACAGAAGGGGTCCTAGTGGCACGGGTAGTGCAGAAGTCACCCGTGGGGCCAGTATCCAGACGTGGAGGGACCAGCTCGCAGTCAGGGGACCCCAACTTAGCGGAATACTTCAAGTTCAGCTAAGAGACCGGAGGCTGTGGCTTTTGCAAGAGTCACAGTCATATCCACCCACTCTTCGCCAAAAAAGCAGCCGTATACTGTAGAATCCATGGGACTGAAAGGACATCGCCTGACCAGGTTAATGGCTGCTGGTTTGGGACACTGTGGGTAAGGCGCTGGGCAGGAGAAGTGGAAGCCAGTGTAGTGAGACGGCCAGAGAAAGGCATATGAAAGGAGTCCTGGAAGGGTGCATCCCAATTTACCTGGGAGTTTGCTGGACCACTAACCTGGAGAACACAGCATCAGGCTGACATCGGTGGACTGGAGAACTGTAAGTAAAAGTGGAAACTGCATCTTACTGTGTCCTTGTGTTATTCCTACAACACCTGCCCGGCCTACCACAACCACCATCATCTCATCACTTATACATACACTTGCCCTGGGGTCTAGCTCTAACTGTGGAGAGCTGTACCAACTCTGCTGCATCACCAACAGCCCCAGCGGACTCTGAAGCAGCGTCGGCTAACACCTTTATTTCCGAGTACCACAGGTGGCGTCACAAACAAATTTGCCATAAACTTAATTTCCCCTTTATTTCACCTTTAATTGGATGCCCAGGGCCACGGACCGGGTCACTGCTGCCTTGACCACAAATCCTTTAAGAACTGTCCGACCCGGCCAGAATACCCCACTGCCCTTGGGGGAGCTCCATATAGGCTACATGTCACATTATGAGTTGCTGTGAAGAAATTCACACAAATTGGATCAGAATGTGATTTACATTTTTTTACTTTTATTTCTAAAATAACGTGCACATTTTTCCAAGCTGATCATGCATACTATTGGGTCAGTCAAGGCAGATAAATCATACCTTCAAACTTCTGAAGAACAAAAAGAGGGACAGAGTAAATTTTGGCCACGCCCCAATCCACGCCAATTAACCATTTCTTTCTACCCTGGCAGGAGGAGATGTCAGATGGGTGCTGGTAGTGAGGGAAATGCAGCAGACTCCTAAGACTGCAGCGTGTAGACCCAATTCCGGGACCATCCTCTGTATCTGTGACAGTTGGGACTAGAGATGAGCAGATGGATTCATGGATGTCTGGTCCAGCGTCCAAGTCAGTGATAACTGGCAGTTTGACAGAAGGCCGCAAATCTGTAACCTTCCGGGATCCCTGGAGTGGCTTTTGATCACCTAATGAAACATCCGCTTTGCTTGGACCGTTAAACACAGCAATAAGAGTAGCAGAAAATACGCAGCATTTACTGTAAATGTGAACAAGGTATAAAGCAAAGTGAATGTGATTCCATGAAGTCTCCGTCCTCTGTGATGCTGCTGACCTTTGATGTTTTGGTGCATTTTTTCTCTATAGGCTTCTTCTGAAAAAAAAAAACGCATGAAAAAGAAAACATTTTTAAGCACAGAATCTAAGCTTTTTTGTTTAAAAAAAAAAAAAAGCATTAACCCCTTTACCCCCAAGGGTGGTTTGCACTTAAAGACCGGGCCAATTTTTACAATTCTGACCACTGTCCCTTTATGAGGTTATAACTCTGGAACGCTTCAACGGATCCAAGTGATTCTGACACTGTTTTCTCGTGACATATTGTACTTCATGACAATGGTAAAAATTCTTTGATAGTACCTGCGTTTATTTGTGAAAAAAACGGAAATTTGGCGAAAATTTCGCAATTTTCCAACTTTGAATTTTTATGCAATTAAATCACAGAGATATGTCACACAAAATACTTAATAAGTAACATTTCCCACATGTCTACTTTACATCAGCACAATTTTGGAACCAAAATTTTTTTTTGTTAGGGAGTTATAAGGGTTAAAAGTTGACCAGCAATTTCTCATTTCTACAACACCATTTTTTTTTTAGGGACCACATCTCATTTGAAGTCATTTTGAGGGGTCTATATGATAGAAAATACCCAAGTGTGACACCATTCTAAAAACTACACCCCTCAAGGTGCTCAAAACCATATTCAAGAAGTTTATTAACCCTTCTGGTGCTTCACAGGAATTTTTTGAATGTTTAAATAAAAATGAACATTTAACTTTTTTTCACAAAAAATTTAATTCAGCTCCAATTTGTTTTATTTTACCAAGGGTAACAGGAGAAAATGGACCCCAAACATTGTTGTACAATTTGTCCTGAGTAAGCCAATACCCCACCTGTGGGGGTAAACCACTGTTTGGGCGCATGGCAGAGCTCGGAAGCGAAGGAGCGCCATTTGACTTTTCAATGAAAAATTGACTGGAATTGAGATGGGACGCCATGTTTCGTTTGGAGAGCCCCTGATGTGCCTAAACATTGAAACCCCCCACAAGTGACACCATTTTGGAAAGTAGACCCCCTAAGGAACTTATCTAGAGGTGTGGTGAGCACTTTGACCCACCAAGTGCTTCACAGAAGTTTATAATGTAGAACCGTAAAAATAAAAAATCATATTTTTTCACAAAAATTATCTTTTTGCCACCAATTTTTTATTTTCCCAAGGGTAAGAGAAGAAAGTGGACCCCAAAAGTTGTTGTACAATTTGTCCTGAGTACGCTGATAGCCCATATGTGGGGGTAAACCACTGTTTGGGCGGATGGGAGAGCTCGGAAGGGAAGGAGCGCCGATTGACTTTTCAATGCAAAATTGACAGGAATTGAGATGGGACGCCATGTTGCGTTTGAAGAGCCACTGATGTGCCTAAACATTGAAACCCCCCACAAGTGACACCATTTTGGAAAGTAGACCCCCTAAGGAACTTATCTAGAGGTGTGGTGAGCTCTTTGTCCCACTAAGTGCTTCACAGAAGTTTATAATGCAGAGCCGTAAAAATAAAACAAAATTTTTTTCCCACAATAATTATTTTTTTAGCCCCCAGTTTTGTATTTTCCCGAGGGTAACAGGAGAAATTGGACCCCAACATTTGTTGCCCAATTTGTCCTGAGTGCGATGATACACCATATGTGGGGGGAACCACTGTTTGGGCACATGGGAGGGCTCGAAAGGGAAGGAGTGCCATTTGAATGCAGACTTAGATGGAATGGTCTGCAGGTGTCACATTGCATTTGCAGAGCCCCTAATGTACCTAAACAGTAGAAACCCCCCACAAGTGACCATTTTGGAACGTAGACCCCCTTAGGAACTTATCTAGATGTGTGCTGAGCGCTTTGACCCACCAAGGGCTTTACAGAAGTTTATAATGGAGAGCCGTAAAAATAAAACAAAAATTTTTTCCCACAAAAATTATTTTTTAGCCCCCAGTTTTGTATTTTCCCGAGGGTAACAGGAGAAATTGGACCCCAAAAGTTGTTGTCCAATTTGTCCTGAGTACGCTGATACCCCGTATGTTGGGGGGAACCAACGTTTGAGCGCATGGCAGAGCTCGGAAGGGAAGGAGCGCCATTTGGAATGCAGACTTAGATGGAATGGTCTGCAGGCGTCACATTGCGTTTGCAGAACCCCTAATGTACCTAAACAGTAGAAACCCCCCACAAGTGACCCTATATTGGAAACTAGACCCCCAGGGAACTAATCTAGATGTGTTGTGAGAACTTTGAACCCCCAAGTGTTTCACTACAGTTTATAACGCAGAGCCGTGAAAATAAAAAAATCCTTTTTTTCCCACAAAAATTATTTTTTAGCCACCAGTTTTGTATTTTCCCAAGGGTAACAGGAGAAATTGGACCCCAAAAGTTGTTGTCCTATTTGTCCTGAGTACGCTGATACCCCATATGTTGGGGTAAACCCCTGTTTGGGCACACGGGAGAGCTCGGAAGGGAAGAAGCACTGTTTTACTTTTTCAACGCAGAATTGGCTGGAATTGAGATCGGACGCCATGTCGCGTTTGGAGAGCCCCTGATGTGCCTAAACAGTGGAAACCCCCCAATTATAACTGAAACCCTAATCCAAACACACCCCTAACCCTAATCCCAACAGTAACCCTAACCACACCTCTAACCCTGACACACCCCTAACCCTAATCCCAACCCTATTCCCAACTGTAAATGTAATCTAAACCCTAACCCTAACTTTAGCCCCAACCCAAACTGTAGCCCTAAACCTAGCACTAACCCTAGCCCTAACCCTAACCCTAACCCTAGCCCTAACCCTAGCCCTAACCCTAACCCTAGCCCTAGCCCTAACCCTAGCCCTAACCCTAGCCCTAACCCTAGCCCTAGCCCTAACCCTAACCCTAGCCCTAACCCTAACGGCAAAATGGAAATGTGAGGTGAAGATAGAATGGCACCAAGTGTTTCATCCACGAATATGGTATAACGTGGGGTATGCCTAGACTGTCAAACAAACAGCGCTGGAAAATGGAGACTCAATTTAGAACCACTGTGGCATGCGGTAATCAAAAGCATTAGGGTGGTGCTCAACAAAAAAGCAATGAAGATCCAAGGAATGAAGAAAAAATAAAGTGGCACTCACCCAATATTGCTGTATGAAAAATGTCCTTTATTCAGAGTATACACTCACAGACATCGGGTGGAGAGGCGGCTTGGTAGGAAGGGAGGTGCAAGAGGAGGCAAGAGGACGACGGCCGTTTCGCGCCTGCGCGCTTCAACGGGTCCAGGTTATACAGCAATATTGGGTGAGTGCCACTTGGCAAAATGGAAATAAATAAATTTTTTTAATTTTTCCCTAACTAAGGGGGTGATGAAGGGGGGTTTAATTTACTTTTAGAGCGGGTTTTTTAGCGGATTTTTATGATTGGCAGCCGTCACACACTGAAAGACGCTTTTTATTGCAAAAAATATTTTTTGCGTTACCACATTTTGAGAGCTATAATTTTTCCATATTTTGGTCCACAGAGTCATATGAGGTCTTGTTTTTTGCGGGACGAGTTGAAGTTTTTATTGGTAACATTTTCGGGTACGTGACATTTTTTGATCGCTTTTTATTCCGATTTTTGTGAGGCAGAATGACCAAAAACCAGCTATTCATGAATTTCTTTTGGGGGAGGCGTTTATACCGTTCCGCGTTTGGTAAAATTGATAAAGCAGTTTTATTCTTCGGGTCAGTACGATTACAGCGACACCTCATTTATATCTTTTTTTATGTTTTGGCGCTTTTATACGATAAAAACTATTTTATAGAAAAAATTATTATTTTTGCATCGCTTTATTCTCAGGACTATAACTTTTTTATTTTGTTGCTGATGATGCTGTATGGTGGCTAGTTTTTTGCGGGACAAGATGAAGTTTTCAGCGGTACCATGGTTATTTATATCTGTCTTTTTGATCGCGTGTTATTCCACTTTTTGTTCGGCGGTATGATAATAAAGCGTTGTTTTTTGCCTCATTTTTTTTTTTTTTCTTACGGTGTTTACTGAAGGGGTTAACTAGTGGGCCAGTTTTATAGGTCGGGCCGTTACGGACGCGGCGATACTAAATATATGTACTTTTATTGTTTTTTTTTTATTTAGATAAAGAAATGTATTTATGGGAATAATATTTTTTTTTTTCATTATTTTGGAATATTTTTTTTTATTTTTATTTACACATTTGAAAAAATTTTTTTTAACTTTTTTACTTTGTCCCGGGGGGGACATCACAGATCGGTGATCTGACAGTGTGGACAGCACTTTGTCAGATCACCGATCTGATAGCAGTGCAGGCTGCTTCACAGTGCCTGCTCTGAGCAGGCTTCTGTGAAGCCACCTCCCTCCCTGCAGGACCCGGATCCGCGGCCATCTTGGATCCGGGGCTCGAGCAGGGAGGGAGGTGAGGAGACCCTCGCAGCAACGCGATCACATCTCGTTGCTGCGAGGGGCTCAGGGAAGCCCGCAGGGAGCCCCCTCCCTGCGCGATGCTTCCCTGCACCGCCGGCACATCGCGATCATCTTTGATCGCGGTGTGCCAGGGGTTAATGTGCCGGGGGCGGTCCGTGACCGCTCCTGGCACATAGTGCCGGATGTCAGCTGCTATAGGCAGCTGACACCCGGCCGCGATCGGCGGCGCTCCCCCCGTGAGCGCCGCTGATCGCGCTGGACGTACTATCCCGTCCGTGGTCATGGGGGCCCACCCCACCTCGACGGGATAGTACGTCCCATGTCAGAAAGGGGTTAAAAACTAATTCACATCTGCTCTAAAATCACATTAAATAAGGGGAAAACGCATAAAAAGAAAAGCAGCAAACACGCAATAATCAGAGAAGATTATTATGGCACGGACACCTGTAGAAAAAAACAGCAGAAAGAATGCAGCATTTATGTGTGAACACGGCCTAAGCATTACACATTTATAAAAAAAAAATATGGGTTTAACAGAGCAAAAATATCAATCATGCCATTTTTTTTAAACGTCATTTACAGATGATCGCAAAAAATCTGATCGCTGTGTTGTGCAGGTCGTTATGATTACAGGGACACCAAATATGTCAATGGTATTTGGTGATTTGTAATGTTTATTATTTTTAAAAATGCATTAAAAATTACAAATATTTTTTCCTTAATCGAGTGTTGTTCATTATTTTTTAGTAATTTTATAAGATGAAAAAAATCTCTTATTCTTCCTCTGGAATACAAATACATACATAGTACATAGCAGTGTATTTCAATCAGGACAATCTGGCTGTGGAGTCAAAGAAAGTACACAAACAAAGAAGTAAGACAGGCAATTAACAGTAAAAAGAAAGCATCTGCACAACTAAAGCAGGATGGCACCATTGAAGCTCTAAAAACCTATAGGGAGAAAAATACTTTATCTAAAAAACTAATTAAAGCTGCCAAAAAGGAAACAGAGAAGCACATTGCTAAGGAGAGTAAAACTAATCCCAAACTGTTCTTCAACTATATCAATAGTAAAAGAATAAAAGCTGAAAATGTAGGCCCCTTAAAAAATAGTGAGGAAGGAATGGTTGTAGATGACGAGGAAAAAGCTAACATATTAAACACCTTCTTCTCCACGGTATTCACGGTGGAAAATGAAATGCTAGGTGAAATCCCAAGAAACAATGAAAACCCTATATTAAGGGTCACCAATCTAACCCAAGAAGAGGTGCGAAACCGGCTAAATAAGATCAAAATAGATAAATCTCCGGGTCCGGATGGCATACACCCACGAGTACTAAGAGAACTAAGTAATGTAATAGATAAACCATTATTTCTTATTTTTAGGGACTCTACAGCGACGGGGTCTGTTCCGCAGGACTGGCGCATAGCAAATGTGGTGCCAATATTCAAAAAGGGCTCTAAAAGTGAACCTGGAAATTATAGGCCAGTAAGTCTAACCTCTATTGTTGGTAAAATATTTGAAGGGTTTCTGAGGGATGTTATTCTGGATTATCTCAATGAGAATAACTGTTTAACTCCATATCAGCATGGGTTTATGAGAAATCGCTCCTGTCAAACCAATCTAATCAGTTTTTTTGAAGAGATAAGCTATAGGCTGGACCACGGTGAGTCATTGGACGTGGTATATCTCGATTTTTCCAAAGCGTTTGATACTGTGCCGCACAAGAGGTTGGTACACAAAATGAGAATGCTTGGTCTGGGGGAAAATGTGTGTAAATGGGTTAGTAACAGGCTTAGTGATAGAAAGCAGAGGGTGGTTATAAATGGTATAGTCTCTAACTGGGTCGCTGTGACCAGTGGGGTACCGCAGGGGTCGGTATTGGGACCTGTTCTCTTCAACATATTCATTAATGATCTGGTAGAAGGTTTACACAGTAAAATATCGATATTTGCAGATGATACAAAACTATGTAAAGCAGTTAATACAAGAGAAGATAGTATTCTGCTATAGATGGATCTGGATAAGTTGGAAACTTGGGCTGAAAGGTGGCAGATGAGGTTTAACAATGATAAATGTAAGGTTATACACATGGAAAGAAGGAATCAATATCACCATTACACACTGAACGGGAAACCACTGGGTAAATCTGACAGGGAGAAGGACTTGGGAATCCTAGTTAATGATAAACTTACCTGGAGCAGCCAGTGCCAGGCAGCAGCTGCCAAGGCAAACAGGATCATGGGGTGCATTAAAAGAGGTCTGGATACACATGATGAGAGCATTATACTGCCTCTGTACAAATCCCTAGTTAGACCGCACATGGAGTACTGTGTCCAGTTTTGGGCACCGGTGCTCAGGAAGGATATAATGGAACTAGAGAGAGTACAAAGGAGGGCAACAAAATTAATAAAGGGGATGGGAGAACTACAATACCCAGATAGATTAGCGAAATTAGGATTATTTAGTCTAGAAAAAAGACGACTGAGGGGCGATCTAATAACCATGTATAAGTATATAAGGGGACAATACAAATATCTCGCTGAGGATCTGTTTATACCAAGGAAGGTGACGGGCACAAGGGGGCATTGTTTGCGTTTGGAGGAGAGAAGGTTTTTCCACCAACATAGAAGAGGATTCTTTAATGTTAGGGCAGTGAGAATCTGGAATTGCTTGCCTGAGGAGGTGGTGATGGCGAACTCAGTCGAGGGGTTCAAGAGAGGCCTGGATGTCTTCCTGGAGCAGAACAATATTGTATCATACAATTATTAGGTTCTGTAGAAGGAAGTAGATATGGGGATTTATTATGATGGAATATAGGCTGAACTGGATGGACAAATGTCTTTTTTCGGCCTTACTAACTATGTTACTATGTTACAGAAAAGTCTCCCCATTACATCATCAGAGCATGTGGTTTAGTAGCTTAGGCTTCTTCCTGTAAAGTTGAGGTTGTAGGTTTGAGACTGGAAGAGTTACCACAAATAAAAAGCTACATTTTTGCAATTGCTTATTATTTTTACTACTTTTATAGGAACAAAAAAACATATTTGTCTTCACCTCACTATACAGGGACCATAGAAATACATGATGTATTTCTATGGACATGTATAACCTGTTTCTGTGTTTATTGCCTGCAATATAGGTCAAGATTACCAAATTCTCCTATGTGTATCAGTGATTCATTGGTAGTGCTGCAGATTGTGAACACATATATGTGAAATTGAGTCCTAGGGAAACCCAATCATAGAAGCAGCAGTGAATATATACTTTAAAATATGTCAAGAGCAGTCCTGGCCCCTGAGGAGGAGCTACGGAGCGATGAATATGTAAAAGAGGTGATTATAGAAGCTGGGACAAGAACTCTGACTTGGAACTGAGCCCTCAAATCGGGACCGTCCCACTGAATCCGGGACAGTTGGGAGCCATGAATAAAAGAAAGTTGACAACTATTTGGCCAGCTTTAAAGAGTAACTGGAATTCTAGTAATTACGTATTCTTCAAACATGGGATTAAACTGACATTCACAGCAGCAGACATTAATGCTGCACTGCTGTGGACTACAACTCCGAGCAGACTTTGCTCCTTTTCACATCCAGGAGGAGGAGGAGTAGCAGAGTTGGTTGAGAAAACTAGAGAAGAAGAAAGGAGTTAGCTGGACACGAGGAGATGTACGTGCTTTTCTATTGCAGACTGGTGAGAGATTGACATTAGAGAGCAAAGATCAGAGGCACAGAATATGGTGCAGACAGCCCAGAAGCTCAGTGTGTGAGGAGAAAAGAATCTTAGAGCTGAACCATATCTGCAGACCTGCCAGGCTACAAAGAGATGTCCGCCGCTGCCTGATCTATCCCAAAGAAAGATACTGCTCGCATTCCATGTGGTCCCAGGTATCAGAACACAGCAGCCCTAAGCTGAAGACCAGTGTGCCCACAGAGTTCCTTCATCAAGGAGTAAGTTTTTTTTGGGACGTGGTTCCACTAGTAAGGGATCTACAGTGGCTTGTGAAAGTATTTGCCCTCATTCATTGGCATTTTTTGTGTTTTGCTATCTCACAAGCTGGAATTTAACTGTTCTTTTTGAGGGTTTGAACCAGTTCATGTAAAGAACATACCTACGATATGGTTTTCATTTTATTGTGAAGCAAACAATATTTAGGACAAAATAACTGAAAATTTCAGTGTACATAACTATTCATCCATCTAAAGTCAATACTTTGTAGAGCCTCCTTTTGAGGCAATTACAACAGTAAATCGCTGTTGATGAGTCTCTATGAGCTTTTCACATCTTGACACTGGTATTTTTGCCTAACCGTCAAGGTAAACTGTTCCAGCTCCTTCAGGTTAGACTTTTTCCTCTGGTGAACAGCAATCTTCAAGTCTGACCACAGATTCTCAGTTGGATTAAGGACTGGGTTATGGCTAGGCCACTTCAAAACATTTACACATTTCCCCTTAAACCACTCGAATGTTGCTTTAACAGTATGCTTTGGGTCATTGTCTTGTTGCAAGGTGAACCTCCGTCCCAGTCTCAAATCACTGACAGACAAACAGGTTTTGCTCAAGAATATCTCTGTATTTCGCACCATCCATCTTCTCCTTGACTAGGACTATTTTCCCTTTCCCTGCTACCGAAAAACATTCCCACAGCATGATGCTGCCACCATGTTTCACTGTGGGGATGGTGTTTTTGATGATGAGTTGTGTTAGTTTAGCGCCAGACATTAGCGGTTACCCTAGTGGCCAAAAAGTTCAATTTTGGTCTCATCTGAGCACACATACATTTGAGGAGTCTTTGACATGGCTTTTGGCAAACTCAAACGAGCCATACAATTTTTTTTTGTAAATAAAGGCTTTTTTCTGCTCACTCTTCCTTAATGGCCAGCTCTATGGAGTGTACGGCTTATTGTAGTTTTATGGGCAGATATTCTAGTCTCTGCTTGGGAACCCTGCAGCTCCTTCAGGGTTACCTTTGGTCTCTCTGCTGCCTCTCTGACTAATGACCTTCTTGTCTGGGCTGAGAGTTTTGGTGGGTGGTCCACCTCTTGTAGGTTTGTTGTGGTACCAATGTCTTTCCATTTCATAATAATGGATTTCGAGTTGCTTTGGGATAAAAAATTAGGATTTTTTTTCATAACCCAACCCGACCTGTACTTCTCAACAATTTTGTTCCGTACTTGTTTGAAGATCTCCTTGGTTCTCATGTTGTTTGTTAGTGGTGCCTCTTGCTTAATGGTGTTGCAGACTCTGTGGCATTCCAAAAAAGGTTTCTATTTACTGACTGACCATGTGACACATATTACACACAGGTGGACTTCCATTCACCCAGTATGTGATTATTAGTGATGAGCGAGTATACTCGTTGCTCGGGTTTTCCCGAGCACGCTCGGGTGGTCTCCGAGTATTTGTTAGTGTTCAGAGATTTAGTTTTCATCACTGCAGCTGAATGATTTACAGCTGCTAGCCATTCTAAGTACATGTGGGGGTTGCCTGGTTCCTAGGGAATCCCCACATGTATTAAAGCTAATAGCTTTAATTCATTCAGCTGCCGCAATGAAAATCTCAGAGCGGTCATAAATACTTGGAGATCGGGAAAACGAGCAACGAGTATATTCGCTCATCACTAGTGATTATGAAAGTAATTGCTTGCACCAGAAATATTTAGGGGCTTCATAGCAAAAGGGTTGAGTACATATGCACATACACATTTTTAGTTATTTGATCCCATAAATTTAAAGGGAACCTGTCACCCCGTTTTTTGAGATTGAGCTATAAATACTGTTAAATAGGGCCTGCGCTGTGTGTTCCTATAGTGTATGTAGTGTACCCCGATTCCCCACCTATGCTGAGAAATAACTTACCAAAGTCGCCGTTTTCGCCTGCCAATCAGGCTGGTCAGGTCGGGAGGGCGTGGTGACATCGCTGGTTCTTCCTCAGCTTTACGTTGGTGGCGTAGTGGCGTAGTGGTGAACAAGCAGCGCGCGATCTGCGCTGTCATCCCTTTCGTCGGTGGGGGCGGCCATCTTCCTGGGGCCGCGCGTGCGCAGATCGAGTGCTCTGCTGCACGGGGCTTCAGGAAAATGGCCGCGGGATGCCGCGCGTGCGCATTAGAGATCGCGGCGGCCATTTTCCCAAAGCCGAGATGCAAACTCGGCTTTGGGAAAATGGCCGCCGCGATCTCTAATGCGCACGCGCGGCATCCCGCGGCCATTTTCCTGAAGCCCCGTGCAGCAGAGCACTCGATCTGCGCACGCGCGGCCCCAGGAAGATGGCCGCCCCCACCGACGAAAGGGATGACAGCGCAGATCGCGCGCTGCTTATTCACCACTACGCCACCAACGTAAAGCTGAGGAAGAACCAGCGATGTCACCACGCCCTCCCGACCTGACCAGCCTGATTGACAGGCGAAAACGGCGACTTTGGTAAGTTATTTCTCAGCATAGGTGGGGAATCGGGGTACACTACATACACTATAGGAACACACAGCGCAGGCCCTATTTAACAGTATTTATAGCTCAATCTCAAAAAACGGGGTGACAGGTTCCCTTTAAATACTGCCTACATTTTTCTCACTTCACCAACTTAGACTATTTAGTGCTGATGCATCACATAAAATCATATTACAAAAATATTTAAACACAGGCTGTAATTTAACAAAACAGGTAAAAGGCCAAAGGGGGTGAATACGTTTACAAGACACTGTACAAGAAAACATTTGTTGAGACAATATTACTTGAACTAGTTGTTCTACTGATAAGATGTTGTCATGCACTGTGTAGGAAAGACTAAGTGCAACATGAAGGGATGAGGGGAAGGGAGCCCAACACTAGGGAAGGGGGAGTGGGAACCCCTAGGCAGATCTAAAGTCTGCCCTAAACGTCCCTATATAGGTTCTACCCCTGACGCCGAGTAGGAACCCAATCCCTGCATGACCCTGGCAATAAGCCCTGCTTAGGGAAGGACAGGGTGTGCACTAGTCAATCCCTACTACAACCAAAAACAGCTTGGATAGACAAACAAAGGGAACACTTATCTTGAGTAGACTCAGGGGTAACACAGACATCCTCCAGCAGAACCAAAGAGGAAGATAGCGGACTGCTATAGCTCAAAGCCTCAACAGAGGAAAATGGAAATATCACTGGCGATACCCAGTAGCAGACAGGAAGTCTATAAAACACTCAGTCCAGGTGTGTCAATTAGAGCCAGGAGGAGGTTGCCACTGGGTTTAAGAGTCAGAAGGACTAGAAAGGTGTCTGCAAAGCCAACTGTAGAGACCTTCTGCAGCCAGATGCTGTGCAACTGTCTGCAGCCTCTGACACACCCGTGACAGATGTTCATGAGAGAACTGTTACTGAAGGGTTTTTGCTTTGATTGTCCCCTTAAAAAGTGTACCAATGGTTCCTGTACGTGCCAACATCTGTGGCAACTGGGCCCCATCTTTGAACTGTGTAATTGCACAGCCATTTCTCGGTAAAGTGTTATCAGTTCGGAATGTGTTTTCTGTCACCTAAAGGGACAGTGTCATCCTTAACTTTAGGCTAGAAGCATATGTAGAATTAGGGAAATTATGGTGTGATAGCTGTGCTTTTGTTCCCCCTAGAGAGTACCCTGTGCTATCACAACGGATCAGAGAAAAAAAAGGGAGGAATGAATCCAGTGGCGGCTTGGAGCGGCTAAAAGATAACTTTTATTTAGAAAGCTATTAAAACAATAAATGGCACATATTGTCAGGCATAGTACACCCTTGGATAGATCAACGTGTTTCAACAACAGTCTATAAGATGCTTTTCCATTACTAACCCTATAGTCATAGTCAGTAAAAACACCCAGAATAAAGTCCTTTATTTGAAATAAAAATACACACCATTTTACAAGTTTAGTTAAGACACAGTTATACTCACCTCATGTCCATTCCATTGAAGCCCCTGTCCCTTGTACAAAACAAAATAATAACAAAATACTTACCTAACGCCTGTTGCATTGAAACCCTGGCGTCCTGTAAAAAGCAAAAATGAAAAACAACATTTCTCACCTGTCCGACATACTGTCCCATGCTGTAATCCAGTTCTGCAAGAATTGGTTTTCAACCTGGATGGTGCCAAGATGCGACCGGCCAGGCTAAAAACCACAGGAGAACAAGCTACTGTGAGTGTAGCATCACAGACTAGCGGTGACGTCATTGAGGTAACTGCAGGTCACTGAGGTTATGTTTACAGCTCACTTACGTGAGTATTTTTGTTGTTTATTTTTTTTACAGAGGACAAGGGTTTCAATGGAATGAGCGTAAGGTGAGCATAACTGTTTATTTTTAAAGAAATTGTAAAATGGTGTATTTTTATTTCAAATAAAGGACTTTATTCTGTTTTTTTTTTACTGACAATATGACTATGGCGTTAGGAATGGAGAAGCATCTTATCAACGCCTCTCCATTACTAATTGTGTTGCTTGATGTAACCTGAAAATACAAAGATGACATCAACCCCACTTGCCACAGCCACAGGGCAAATGGGAAGAGCTGGAAAAGCACCAAAATTGATTAGATGCGCCTTTTTATTTATAGTGCAGGCTCATGAATACTCCCATCAGTTGCGCCTGCTCTTACTGTTATTAGCAGCAGCAGGCGTAGGCTGATGGGAGTGGTACTCTCTGTGACCGGAGGTAAAACTGACTGAGTGGGAACCGCAGCTCTCTGACCTATGGTAGAGATCCTATCACTGATCAGAAGCAGTGTTTGCCGCGTTGTCATGCAGAAGACAGTGTGGCAAACGATGGATGTTCGGGTGCCCCATTCATCTGAATTGGGTCCTGGTTCGGGTACTGTTCTGATACTCAAACCGAACTAACTGTTCTGCCTAGCAGGCTGGACTCAAACATGTAGGGATTTGCCCATCACCACTTTATTGCTTTAATGAAATCTGCTCCTGAAGCAGAAACTCCCCAATAAGTATGGTGCACTTCACAGTTTGGCTTTGCTCGCATATCTGAATTTTTTGTCTGCTGTCGGTTAAAATATAGACCACACTTGGATCAATATTATTTAATGGGGAAGTGCAGACAAGTGATTTTTTCATGGACTGAAACTGCGTGTGAAAAAAAAAAACACAGCATAGACTAATTTCTTATGTACGTGAAGTCAGTCATCCTTTCAAGTCAATGGGTTTCTTAAAAAAAAAAATTGGATACTATACACTTAGCATCAGTTTTTTATGGATACATTGCAGTTCTGTTACATAGGAAACTGTAAATGGTCTTGTACATTATTAATAGCTGCTTTTGTAAAAAAAAATAGATTGCACATGGATGACAAGTGAGAATTTTTTTTTAAAGAGTTTTCTGGATGGAACTCTTACAATTTTTTATACTCCTGTGTGACCCTGGCATTTGAGGAGCACTTCTCTAATCCATAGCCAAGACTATTATTAAGCTGTAGATATGACTGCATACACAAGCAGATAGAAGTCATAATGGATGCCTGCTGATGACCGAGATTATATGCTCCAATATTAGGATGCTTGCAAGACATCGCTGCAGATATCCGGTCTAGTTGAGCTGCTCATTTTGCTTGTTCAGTGCAGTCTGCGAAGTCCTCAATACAATTTCCATGTAGGTCAACTATGATAAAATAAAGTCAAGCAAACAGTTCAAGGTAATGACAAAGGTAATTGGTTTTTAATGAGAGGTCTATTATAGGAATATAGGTGAACAGCTTGTTTGTGCAATGTTTTTCACCAAGAACAAGTCATACTTGATACTACTTGTAAATAGAGATGAGCGAACCTTTCAAGGTTCGGTTCGGCGAACGTCCCTATGTTCACCAAACATGTTACCCGAACCCCACTGAATTCCATGAGATGCAAAACCAAAACGCATAGACAACACATTAAAGGGACTCTGTCACCTGAATTTGGAGGGAACAATCTTCAGCCATGAAGGCGGGGTTTTTGGGTGTTCGATTCACCCTTTCCTTACCTGCTTGGCTGCATTCTGGCTGCAATATTGGATTGAAGTTCATTCTCTGTCCTCCGTAGTACATGCCTGCGCAAGGCAAGATTGCACCTTGTGCAGGCGTGTACTACGGAGGACAGAGAATGAGCTTCAATCCAATATTGCAGCCAGCATGCAGCCAGCGGGTAAGGAAAGGGTGAATCAAACACCCCAAAACCCGCCTCCATGGCTGAAGATTGTTCCCTCCAAATTCAGGTGACAGAGTCCCTTTAAGGGGGGCCAAAAAGATTCACAAACAGCGCAGATTAGGGGCCTGGTGCTGTGAGAAGCCTGCCAAATTTAGGCAACACACATAAAGGAGACCTATCTTGAAGTCCAAACATTTAAAAAAAAAAAAGGGGTAGACCCGAAGAAAAGTGGCATTAATTGACCCACAGTGTAAATTTGATAATGGCACAGCAGCAGTCAGCCATGGGCCATGCCTGAGTTGGGTCTGGGTCAGCATTTAGAGCTTTGAATTTAAGTAAAGACAAGGCGGGTGAGGGAAAGGTATAAGCCTGGTGTGCTAGGAGCTCTAAAATCTCATGCAACAGTAAAAGCTGCTTTTATGATCAGCCACACTCAGGTGACACAAACAACAGTTGGTAGAAAAATGTAAGGACAGTAATACAGGTCGTTGACTGATGATCAATTCACCCACAGTAGAAATTTTTATAATGGCAGAGCGGCAGTCAGTCATAGGCCGCGAATAAGGTATCAGGGTCTGGGCCAGCATTTACAGCTTTAAAGTTTAAATTAAGATGAGGTGGGTGAGGGACCAGTGTAGGCCTGCTGTGCTGGGAGCCCTGATACCGCATGCAACAGCTCAAACTTCTTTTCTGCTCACAAACATCAGCTTGGTAAACCAATAAAGTTAAAAAAAATTTAAGTACCGTAACATAGGCAGCTGACTGAAAGTAAGTGAGGCCTGCCGCTCTGGCCGCCCTACTGCTACAGGCAACACACATGAAGCAAACCCGACTTGAAGTGAAAGCATTGAAAAAATAAATTTGTAACACACCACTAAGGTGGCATAAATTTCCCCAGAGTACAAATAGTATAAAGGACCTCTGACACCCCTTTCACTCCATGCAACAAGCAACCCACCAGATGGAGACCCAACTTGGTGTCTCCATCATCTCCCACCAACCACGGACAACAGAGAGAGGATAATTATCCTCTTCATCTCTTGACTGTTGCACACCCATCACCTCTTCCTCCTCCATTTGTTCCTCGGCTTCTGCACCTTCAGTAACAGCTTGTCTGGTACTATGTGCCCCCCTCGATCGCTGTAATCAATCCTTCCATGGCACCTGCCTGTGCCACAACAGTCCGGAGCTTAGAGATATTGTTATCCTTTCCGCATCCTCCTCTTCCTCTGGGACTACCTCCTCCTCCCGTAGGCTATTCAAAGTGTGCTCCAGCATGTATATGACCAGAATAGTGATGCTGATTACACCATCATCAGCACTAACCATCCTTATAGCCATACAGTACAGAAGGGTGCAGAGGTCCTTCATCTGTGCCCACTCTGCAAGCATGATTTGCACCACATCCGTACTTTGTTGGCCCAGGCTATGCAAAAGAACATACCGCACCAGGGCTCATTGTTGCTGTCACAGTGGCTGTGCAACATGTGCAGAGTAGAATTCCACTGCATTGCCACATTGCATATCAAACGGTTAACCGGCTGGCTGAAAGACCTCTGTAGCGATGTAAGTCAATGACCTGTGGGGTGCAAACAGCGGAAGTGAGCACACAGTGACCATGCTTTCTGCAGCAGCGCATCAAGGCTGGGATAGTGTCAAAGAAATTGCTTTACCACCAGGTTGAGGATGTGAGAAATGCAAGGCATGTGTGTGAGGTTGCTTTGGCGTAGGGCCACCACCAGTTTCGCATCATTATTGCACACTGCCTTCCCTGGCTCAAGGATCAGTGGAGACATCCATTGCTCAAACTCGACCTGGATACCTGTCCACAACTTTTGAGCTGTGTAACTGCGATCTCCAAGGCATATTAATTTGTACACTGCCTGAATGCAGTGAGACTAGGCTGTGAGGTATGGAGGTGAGGAAGATTCTCTCTGCATTGTTGGAAAGCATGTTTCATTAAGGTCGGGGTCACACTTCTGAGTGCAATGCGAGAAACTCACACGAGTCTCTCGGCTCAATACCTGGCACTGCCGACGGCACTCGGGACCGGAGCGTTCAGCTGCATAGAAATACATGCAGCCGCATGCTCTGGTCAGCAGTGCCGGGTATTGATGCGCGAGTTTATCGCATTGCACTCGCAAGTGTGACCCTGACCTAAGAGAAGTTGACAGCGCATGTGGAGGACCTAAAGGAGGTGGAGGATAAAGAAGCAGTGGAGGAACTGTTAGATACAGAGGTTTGTCCAGCAAGCCTTGGGGATTCAAAGATTTGTAGAGCAGCCCCTTGACCCCCTGCCCGCAAAGCCACCTAAGTCATCTATTGCCCAGTCAGCAAAATGTAACGCTTCTACCCATGTTTTCTCATCCAGCTGTCAGTGGTGAAATGCACCCTGGCGCACATAGATTTTTTCCAAGGAATGGGTGATGTTGTCTGCGACATGCTGTTGTAGAGCAGGTATAGCTTTCTTAGAGAAGTAATGACAACTGGTACTGGGGGACTGAAACGACCATCAGCTTTCGGAAACCATCTGTATCCACAAGGTGGAAAGGCAGCATTTCCGTGGCCAACAGATTGGAGGTGGTGAAAACAATAATACTAGAACAGATATTATAGTTATACAGACCATCAAAGTAGAGGCCCTATACCTTTAATAAGATTACTGTATTATGGACACTCCATAAATACAATTCAAACACCAAAATACACAGGAGTAACGGTCCATTTAAAATTGTTACAAAGTTTCCTTAAAAAAAAAAAACATATAAAGACAGGTATATAAACATGTACATTATATAGAGATACTGTATACGAGAAGAAAAAGAAGGCACTCCCCAATCTAAAATTCCCAACTTTATTTTATCTTCATTTAAACTCCATGGCTGGGAGAGTGAGGAACGGAGCTCTTGTGAACAGGAGCAAATGACGGCCGTTTCGCGCTGTGCTTGCGCTTCTAGCACAGCATGAAACGGCCGTCGTTTGCTCCTGCTCACAAGAGCGCTGTTACTCACTCTCCCGGCCATGGAGTTTTAAATGAAGTTAAAATACAAAATATGAAGAAATTACGGCAGCACTCACCAATCTTCTGTGCAGGTAACGACGGCCGTTTCGCACCTGACCGATGCTTCCATGTGGAAGCACCGGTCAGGTGCGAAACGGCCGTCATTCAGCCCTCACATTCCTTTGGAATACACCCCCGTGCCATGATGTTGTTGCACTAATAAAAGTTACCTGCACAGAAGATTGGTGAGTGCTGCCGTAATTTCTTCATATTTTATATGCACATTCTTATGCTCTTGCGGCTATAGCACCCGACATCTACAGTAGACCAGCGGAGATCCAGGATTTGGACTGTTCATTGTGGTTCGGCTCCAGTGGTGCGGATTCCTTCTTTTTTCTTCTTTTTTATTCGGAAGTTAAAATACAGTTCGGAATTTTAGATTGTTGAATGTGCCTTCTTTTTCTTCTCACATATATCAGTGGAATTACTTGTTTTTTTTCTGGAGAGCACCCGTGATCATGATGTGTGGCTGATAACAAAATGACTAGAGTTGAGCGACCTTGACCTTTTTAGAGTCGAGCCGGGTTTTGCGAAACCCGACTATGTCCAAAGTCGGGTCGAGTGAAATCGGCCGATTATGACGTAAAGTCGGGATCGACCGAAACACGAAACCCAATGCAAGTCAATGGGGCAGCATAGTCGGCAGTGAGTGGGGGCCAGGAAAACACCTAGAGTGCCCATTTTAATGTCAAAACCATCCATTCTTCTTAATGAAGCTTGTCAAGCGTAATTTACCTTATAATAATTGGAAGGCATTTGAAATTGGGGGTCATTTGGCTAAAGTTGTGGGGGGTAGGGCTGGTTCAAGTAATTAGTGGGCCCAGGAAATCTGGACCACGTCACGGCAGTGGAGCAGGGAGAGGTAAGTATTTCAACTTTGCAAGTGCTGTGAACCTGAGCAAGCAGGGGGGGCCCACTCGTTGGCATTGGCACTGGCACAGGGCCCCTCAAAGTACAGCGGTGTGTTTGCACGGCGGGGGCGCCTCCCACCGGCAGCAACACTTTTGCGTACTATGAGAGGCCCTGTGCCAGTGACGTCGCCAACTAGTATTCCTCCCCCCACCTGATGAAGGAACCTGCACTTTCATCTGCACCTTCCTCTTTGTCCCCGTGTAAGGTGGTATGGTATGCGGGAAGAGCAACCTGACTTTCAGCAGGGTCACAATGTTGTTGTGTAGCGTGCACGGGGAATGTTGCGTTATGGGTCAATGTACCAGCAGACTCATCTATCACTGGCTGGGCAATGGGCACGATGAAGTGGAAACACAGATATAGGCCCAAAGAAGAAAGTGGGCTAAATGCAGTTCAAAATTGGTAACACAGGAATAACCAGGGGGCATTGCAGTGGAGGACAACTGGAATGAGAGGCTGACACAGAGAGTAGGGCCAAATCAGTAAGTAGTCGAAATGCAGTTCAAAATTGGCAACCGTAGTAAACAGGCGGCACAGCTTTGTTCAGTGGAGGAGAACAGCAAGGAGTGGCAGACACCGATAGTAGGCCCCAAACCAACTAGTACGCCAAATGCAGTTGTTCCATTTAACCACAATTTAATGAGAGCCTGAAGATAGAAGCTCAGGAAAGGCAACCTGGGGAACACCTTGGAGTGTAACACACCATCTCTCTCCACCCCATACCCATTTTGTATGGCCTAATGCAGTGTACTTTTCTACAACTACTAAACGAGAGTCGGAAGACCGAAGCAATGGCAAGGAAACCTGGGGAACACCTTAGAGTGTAACACACCCTCTCTCTACACCCCATACCCAATTTGAAGGTCTAATGCAGTGTAGTTTCCAAGAACTACTAAACGAGAGCCGGAAGATCGAAGCTCAGGAAAGGCAACCTGGGGAACACCTTGGAGTGTAACACACCCTCTCTCTACGCCCCATACCCAATTTGTAGGCCTAATGCAGCGTAGTTTCCGACAACTACTAAACGAGAGCCGGAATATCGAAGCTCAGGAAAGGCAACCTGGGGAACACCTTGGAGTGTAACACACCCTCTCTCTACACCCCATACCCAATTTGAAGGCCTAATGCAGTGTAGTTTCCAAGAACTACTAAACGAGAGCCGGAAGATCGAAGCTCAGGAAAGGCAACCTGGGGAACACCTTGGAGTGTAACACACCCTCTCGCTACACCCCATACCCAATTTGAAGGCCTAATGCAGCGTAGTTTCCAACAACTACTAAACGAGAGCCGGAAGATCGAAGCTCAGGAAAGGCAACCTGGGGAACACCTTGGAGTGTAACAAACCCTCTCTCTACACCCCATACCCAATTTGTAGGCCTAATGCAGCGTAGTTTCCGACAACTACTAAACGAGAGCATGAAGATCGAAGCTCAGGAAAGGCAACCTGGGGAACACCTTGGAGTGTAACACACCCTCTCTCTACACCCCATACCCAATTTGTAGGCCTAATGCAGCGTAGTTTCCGACAACTACTAAACGAGAGCCGGAATATCGAAGCTCAGGAAAGGCAACCTGGGGAACACCTTGGAGTGTAACACACCCTCTCTCTACGCCCCATACCCAATTTGTAGGCCTAATGCAGCGTAGTTTCCGACAACTACTAAACGAGAGCCGGAATATCGAAGCTCAGGAAAGGCAACCTGGGGAACACCTTGGAGTGTAACACACCCTCTCTCTACACCCCATACCCAATTTGAAGGCCTAATGCAGTGTAGTTTCCAAGAACTACTAAACGAGAGCCGGAAGATCGAAGCTCAGGAAAGGCAACCTGGGGAACACCTTGGAGTGTAACACACCCTCTCGCTACACCCCATACCCAATTTGAAGGCCTAATGCAGCGTAGTTTCCAACAACTACTAAACGAGAGCCGGAAGATCGAAGCTCAGGAAAGGCAACCTGGGGAACACCTTGGAGTGGAACACACCATCTCTCTACACCCCATACCCAATTTGAAGGCCTAATGCAGAGTAGTTTCCAAGAACTACTAAACGAGAGCCGGAAGATCGAAGCTCAGGAAAGGCAACCTGGGGAACACCTTGGAGTGTAACACAACGTCTCTCTACACGACGGAAGGGCTGATTCTTAGGAAGGAAGGCTGTTGGAAATAAGCATTGCGCGTCCGAGGGTGATTATATTCTTATTAGGTATATACTCACCCTCGGACGCGCCCTGCTTCTTTATTTGGAATGAATGTTTATTTGCAATGTGGTGTTGACTTTCTCTATTATTTTGGTAATTAATGATTTTATTATTTTCATTATTTTGCATCTTCTCGGCAATAATATAAAGAAGACGCGACAGGACAACACTCGGTGGATGCCATATGTGTGTTTTCAATTTAAAAAAACTTTCAGTTAACTACTTGCAGGAGAAAGTAATTGTAGCTGGTGGCCATTTTTAGTACTGTACCAGATTTTAGTTGTGTGTTTGTTTTTAATGTTAAAATGTCTGCATTTGATATCTCACCAGTATTTTCTTTTTTATAAGCAAAATACTTATTTTTATATTTTCTGATGTTGGTTCCAGGGGTACACGGCCAGCAGTGCCCTGGTCAGTGTAGTAGTAGTTGAAAGAATGGACCGCAGACAGGCATCGAAGGCCTAAAATAATAACACATGGCTGTAGGCAATTTTAAATTGGTTCCAGGGGTACACGGGCAGCAGTGACCTGGTCAGTGTAGTAGTAGTTGAAAAAATGGACCGCAGACAGGCATCGAATGCCTAAAATAATAACACATGGCTGTAGGCAATTTTAAATTGGTTCCAGGGGTACACGGACAGCAGTGGTGTGGTCAGTGTAGTAGTAGTTGAAAGAATGGACCGCAGACAGGCATCGAAGGCCTAAAATAAAAAAATTGGGCTGGCTGTAGGCAATTTTAAATTGGTTCCAGGGGTACACGGGCAGCAGTGGTGTGGTCAGTGGAGGCCTAGTGGAAGGAGTGACCGCAGACAGGCATCGAAGGCCTAAAATAATAACACATGGCTGTAGGCAATTTTAAATTGGTTCCAGGGGTACACGGGCAGCAGTGACCTGGTCAGTGTAGTAGTAGTTGAAAAAATGGACCGCAGACAGGCATCGAATGCCTAAAATAATAACACATGGCTGTAGGCAATTTTAAATTGGTTACAGGGGTACACGGACAGCAGTGACCTGGTCAGTGTAGTAGTAGTTGAAAGAATGGACCGCAGACAGGCATCGAAGGCCTAAAATAAAAAAATTGGGCTGGCTGTAGGCAATTTTAAATTGGTTCCAGGGGTACACGGACAGCAGTGGTGTGGTCAGTGGAGGCCTAGTGGAAGGAGTGACCGCAGACAGGCATCGAAGGCCTAAAATAATAACACATGGCTGTAGGCAATTTTAAATTGGTTCCAGGGGTACACGGGCAGCAGTGACCTGGTCAGTGTAGTAGTAGTTGAAAGAATGGACCGCAGACAGGCATCGAAGGCCTAAAATAATAACACATGGCTGTAGGCAATTTTAAATTGGTTCCAGGGGTACACGGACAGCAGTGGTGTGGTCAGTGGAGGCCTAGTGGAAGGAGTGACCGCAGACAGGCATCGAAGGCCTAAAATAATAACACATGGCTGTAGGCAATTTTAAATTGGTTCCAGGGGTACACGGGCAGCAGTGACCTGGTCAGTGTAGTAGTAGTTGAAAGAATGGACCGCAGACAGGCATCGAAGGCCTAAAATAAAAAAATTGGGCTGGCTGTAGGCAATTTTAAATTGGTTCCAGGGGTACACGGGCAGCAGTGGTGTGGTCAGTGGAGGCCTAGTGGAAGGAGTGACCGCAGACAGGCATCGAAGGCCTAAAATAATAACACATGGCTGTAGGCAATTTTAAATTGGTTCCAGGGGTACACGGGCAGCAGTGACCTGGTCAGTGTAGTAGTAGTTGAAAAAATGGACCGCAGACAGGCATCGAATGCCTAAAATAATAACACATGGCTGTAGGCAATTTTAAATTGGTTCCAGGGGTACACGGGCAGCAGTGACCTGGTCAGTGTAGTAGTAGTTGAAAGAATGGACCGCAGACAGGCATCGAAGGCCTAAAATAAAAAAATTGGGCTGGCTGTAGGCAATTTTAAATTGGTTCCAGGGGTACACGGACAGCAGTGGTGTGGTCAGTGGAGGCCTAGTGGAAGGAGTGACCGCAGACAGGCATCGAAGGCCTAAAATAATAACACATGGCTGTAGGCAATTTTAAATTGGTTCCAGGGGTACACGGGCAGCAGTGACCTGGTCAGTGTAGTAGTAGTTGAAAGAATGGACCGCAGACAGGCATCGAAGGCCTAAAATAAAAAAATTGGGCTGGCTGTAGGCAATTTTAAATTGGTTCCAGGGGTACACGGGCAGCAGTGGTGTGGTCAGTGGAGGCCTAGTGGAAGGAGTGACCGCAGACAGGCATCGAAGGCCTAAAATAATAACACATGGCTGTAGGCAATTTTAAATTGGTTCCAGGGGTACACGGGCAGCAGTGACCTGGTCAGTGTAGTAGTAGTTGAAAAAATGGACCGCAGACAGGCATCGAATGCCTAAAATAATAACACATGGCTGTAGGCAATTTTAAATTGGTTCCAGGGGTACACGGGCAGCAGTGACCTGGTCAGTGTAGTAGTAGTTGAAAGAATGGACCGCAGACAGGCATCGAAGGCCTAAAATAAAAAAATTGGGCTGGCTGTAGGCAATTTTAAATTGGTTCCAGGGGTACACGGACAGCAGTGGTGTGGTCAGTGGAGGCCTAGTGGAAGGAGTGACCGCAGACAGGCATCGAAGGCCTAAAATAATAACACATGGCTGTAGGCAATTTTAAATTGGTTCCAGGGGTACACGGGCAGCAGTGACCTGGTCAGTGTAGTAGTAGTTGAAAGAATGGACCGCAGACAGGCATCGAAGGCCTAAAATAATAACACATGGCTGTAGGCAATTTTAAATTGGTTCCAGGGGTACACGGGCAGCAGTGACCTGGTCAGTGTAGTAGTAGTTGAAAAAATGGACCGCAGACAGGCATCGAATGCCTAAAATAATAACACATGGCTGTAGGCAATTTTAAATTGGTTCCAGGGGTACACGGACAGCAGTGGTGTGGTCAGTGGAGGCCTAGTGGAAGGAGTGACCGCAGACAGGCATCGAAGGCCTAAAATAATAACACATGGCTGTAGGCAATTTTAAATTGGTTCCAGGGGTACACGGACAGCAGTGACCTGGTCAGTGTAGTAGTAGTTGAAAGAATGGACCGCAGACAGGCATCGAAGGCCTAAAATAAAAAAATTGGGCTGGCTGTAGGCAATTTTAAATTGGTTCCAGGGGTACACGGGCAGCAGTGGTCTGGTCAGTGGAAGTCTAGTGGAAGGAGTGACCGCAGACAGGCTTCCAAGGCCTAACATAACAAACTTGGGCTGGCTGTAGGCACTTTTAAATTGGTTCCAGGGGTACACGGGCAGCAGTGGTCTGGTCAGTGGAAGTCTAGTGGAAGGAGTGACCGCAGACAGGCTTCGAAGGCCTAACATAACAAAATTGGGCTGGCTGTAGGCACTTTAAATTGGTTCCAGGGGTACATGGGCAGCAGTGTATGGTCAGTGGAAGTCTAGTGGAAGGAGTGACGGCAGACAGTCTTCGAAGGCCTAACAGAACAAAATTGGGCTGACTGTAGGCACTTTTAAATTGGTTCCAGGGTAACACGGCCAGCAGTGGCCTGGTCAGTGTAGTAGTTGTAGAAAGAAGGGACCGCAGACAGGCTTCGAAGGCCTAACATAACAAAAATGTCAAAACAATGGTATTGTCAGTGCCAGGCATTGAAGGATGTCAGCGGCTAGACTACACATTGGTGAAGCTGTGAGAGATAATTTTGCTAGTGGTAGAGCACTGTTTGAGCTGGGGGGGGGAACTGTCTTGTGGCCGGCGGTACAGGCACAGGGCCCCTCATATTAAAACGGTGTGTCTGACGTTGGGTGCGCACCACCACCGCCAGAGACACTTTATTGTACTATGAGGGACCCAGTGGCAGTGCCGTCGACCAAAAGCGGCCACACCCACCTCTTCAGACAAACAGCACTCTCAAGGGTCCAAGCGCAAAGTGGCGATAGCACGGCCCCGTGTGGGGAGTTTGGCCATTTCGTGAGGTGGAAACATGTCGTATGCTGGACAATCAGGTGAAGAAACTTACGAGATTGGAAAAGTCATTCAGAATAGTCCACAGGCAAGACCTTTTCATAGGAAAGCTAGGTGTCAGCCGGGCAGGGTGGGGCAAAAGATTTTGAAATCCAGTTGTGGTTCATTTTAATGAAGGTTAGATCATCTACATTTTGGGTAGCCAGACGAGTCCTTTTTTCTGTTAGTATTGAACCTGCAGCACTGAATACTCTTTCTGATAGGACACTAGCTGCCGGGCAAGCAAGCTCCTGCAATGCATATTCTGCCAATTCTGGCCAGGTGTCTAATTTGGATGCCCAGTAATCAAATGGGAATGACGGTTGAGGGAGAACGTCGATAAGGGATGAAAAATAGTTTGTAACCATACTGGACAAATGTTGTCTCCTGTCACTTTGAATTGATGCTGCAGTACCTGTCCTGTCTGCGGTCATAGAAAAATCACTCCACAACCTGGTCAGAAAACCCCTCTGTCCAACGCCACTTCTGATTTCTGCCCCTCTAACACCTCTGGTCTGCTGGCCCCTGGAGCTCGTGTGAGAACGATCACGGGCGCTGTGTGCAGGGAATGCCAGAAGCAAACGGTCAACAAGAGTTGATTGTTTTGTTGCTAATATTAGTTCCAAGTTCTCATGTGGCATAATATTTTGCAATTTGCCTTTATAGCGAGGATCAAGGAGGCAGGCCAACCAGTAATCGTCATCGTTCATCATTTTTGTAATGCGTGTGTCCCTTTTGAGGATACGCAAGGCATAATCCGCCATGTGGGCCAAAGTTCCCGTTGTCAAATCTGCGGTTGTGCTTGGTTGAGGGGCAGTTGCAGGCAAATCTACGTCACTTGTGTCCCTCAAAAAACCAGAACCCGGCCTTGCCACGCCACCAATTTCCCGTGCCCCCGGGAAAGCTTCCTCATTAAAAATATACTCATCCCCATCATCCTCCTCATCCTCCACCTCCTCTTCGCCCGGTACCTCGTCATGTACACTGCCCTGACCAGACAATCGCTGACTGTCATCAAGGCTTTCCTCTTCCTCTGGTGCAGACGCCTGATCCTTTATGTGCGTCAAACTTTGCATCAGCAGACGCATTAGGGGGATGCTCATGCTTATTATGGCGTTGTCTGCACTAACCAGCCGTGTGCATTCCTCAAAACACTGAAGGACTTGACACATGTCTTGAATCTTCGACCACTGCACACCTGACAACTCCATGTCTGCCATCCTACTGCCTGCCCGTGTATGTGTATCCTCCCACAAAAACATAACAGCCCGCCTCTGTTCGCACAGTCTCTGAAGCATGTGCAGTGTTGAGTTCCACCTTGTTGCAACGTCTATGATTAGGCGATGCTGGGGAAGGTTCAAAGAACGCTGATAGGTCTGCATACGGCTGGAGTGTACAGGCGAACGGCGGATATGTGCGCAAAGTCCACGCACTTTGAGGAGCAGGTCGGATAACCCCGGATAACTTTTCAGGAAGCACTGCACCACCAGGTTTAAGGTGTGAGCCAGGCAAGGAATGTGTTTCAGTTGGGAAAGGGAGATGGCAGCCATGAAATTCCTTCCGTTATCACTCACTACCTTGCCTGCCTCAAGATCTACAGTGCCCAGCCACGACTGCGTTTCTTGCTGCAAGAACTCGGACAGAACTTCCGCGGTGTGTCTATTGTCGCCCAAACACTTCATAGCCAATACAGCCTGCTGACGTATGCCAGTAGCTGCCCCATAATGGGAGACCTGGTGTGCAACAGTGGCAGGTGCGGATGGAGTGTTTGTGCGACTGCGGTCTGTGGACGAGCTCTTGCTTCTGCAGGAGGACGAGGAGGAGGAGGAGGAGGGGGTGCGAACGGCTACAGACAACTGTTTACTAGACCGTGGGCTAGGCAGAACTGTCCCAAACTTGCTGTCCCCTGTGGACCCTGAATCCACCACATTTACCCAGTGTGCCGTGATGGACACGTAACGTCCCTGGCCATGCCTACTGGTCCATGCATCTGTTGTCAGGTGCACCTTTGTGCTCACAGATTGCCTGAGTGCATGGACGATGCGCTCTTTAACATGCTGGTGGAGGGCTGGGATGGCTTTTCTGGAAAAAAAGTGTCGACTGGGTAGCTCGTAGCGTGGTACAGCGTAGTCCATCAGGTCTTTGAAAGCTTCGCTTTCAACTAACCGGTAGGGCATCATCTCTAACGAGATTAGTCTAGCTATGTGGGCGTTCAAACCCTGTGTACGCGGATGCGAGGCTAAGTATTTCCTTTTTCTAACCATAGTCTCATGTAGGGTGAGCTGGACTGGAGAGCTGGAGATCGTGGAACTAGCGGGGGTGCCGGTGGACATGGCAGACTGAGAGACGGTGGGAGATGGTATTGTTGCCGCCGGTGCCCTAGATGCAGTGTTTCCTACTACGAAACTGGTGATTCCCTGACCCTGACTGCTTTGGCCTGGCAAAGATACCTGCACAGATACAGCAGGTGGTGCGCTAAATGGTGGTCCTACACTGCCGGAAGGGATGTTGCGTTGATGACTAGCTTCATTGGCCGAGGGTGCAACAACCTTAAGGGACGTTTGGTAGTTAGTCCAAGCTTTCAAATGCATGGTGGTTAAATGTCTATGCATGCAACTAGTATTGAGACTTTTCAGATTCTGACCTCTGCTTAAGGAAGTAGAACATTTTTGACAGATGACTTTGCGCTGATCAATTGGATGTTGTTTAAAAAAATGCCAGACTGCACTCTTTCTAGCATCGGATACCTTTTCAGGCATTGCAGACTGAGCTTTAACCGGATGGCCACGCTGTCCTCCACCAGGTTTTGGCTTTGCCACGCGTTTTGGGCAAGATACGGGCCCGGCAGATGGAACCTGTGGCGATGTTGATGCCTGCTGCGGCCCCTCCTCCTCCTCTGCTTCAGAACTGCTGCCGCCTGCACCCTGTTCCCCCAATGGCTGCCAATCGGGGTCAAGAACTGGGTCATCTAATAACTCTTCTTGTACCTCCTGCGCAACTTCGTCTGTGTCACCGTGTCGTTCGGTGGTATAGCGTTCGTGATGGGGCAACATAGTCTCATCAGGGTCTGATTCTTGATCAGCACCCTGCGAGGGCAATGTTGTGGTCTGAGTCAAAGGACCAGCATAGTAGTCTGGCTGTGGCTGTGCGTCAGTGCACTCCATGTCAGATTCAATTTGTAATGGGCATGGACTGTTAACTGCTTCACTTTCTAAGCCAGGGACGGTATGTGTAAAGAGCTCCATGGAGTAACCCGTTGTGTCGCCTGCTGCATTCTTCTCTGTTGTTGTTTTTGCTGAAGAGGACAAGGAAGTGACTTGTCCCTGACCGTGAACATCCACTAACGACGCGCTGCTTTTACTTTTACCAGTTTCACGAGATGAGGCAAAAGAGCTAGAGGCTGAGTCAGCAAGATAAGCCAAAACTTGCTCTTGCTGCTCCGGCTTTAAAAGCGGTTTTCCTAATCCCAGAAAAGGGAGCGTTCGAGGCCTTGTGTAGCCGGACGACGAACCTGGCTCCACAGCTCCAGACTTAGGTGCAATATTTTTTCCCCCACGACCACCTGATGCTCCACCACTACCACTACCCTCATTACCAGCTGACAATGAACGCCCCCGGCCACGACCTCTTCCACTAGACTTCCTCATTGTTTTAAAAACGTAACCAAACTAACGTTATTTGTTGCAGTCACACAACTTACACGGTGAGCTATAACTTCAGTATGATTTAGCTACCCCTTTACAGGTTGGTGAGACCACAGCGAAAATCAGGCCCAATGTTACACACTCTTTTTTTGGTGGCTGCAAATTAGAGAGATGCCCCACACGCAGGACTGTCACTGAAGCACAAATGTTAATATTAATGTCACACTATTATTTTTTTTTTATTTTTATTTTTTTCAGGAACACTTTAGAAACCCCCCCAAAAAAAAAAAATAGATTTTTGCAGGGAGAATTTAGAAAACAAATGTAACAAACTATATGCTTTCTATGGGCCACTGAGTGAGAGATGACGCACACAGGAATCAGGAGTGGCACACAAGCCCAGAGGCCAATATTTTTCTACCAATGATTGATGGAGTTATTTTCTCTGGTAGATTTTGGAACCCAAATCAAGGAAAAAAAATGTAGGCTTCCTATGGACCACAATTGGAGAGAGAGAGAGAGAGAGATGGCACACCCAGGAGTCAAGACTGGCACACAAGCAGAAAGGCCAATATTAATCTCCCACTGTTTTTTTTGGTTGTTTTTTTTTTTTTTTTTCAGGGAGACTTTAGAAAAAAAAATAATAAAAAAAATATGATTTTATCAGGAAGAATTTAGAAACCAAATAAAATAAAATGATTTTTTCAGGGAGAATTTATAAAACAAATAAAACCAAAAATAGGCGTTCTATGGCCCACTGACTGAGAGATGACGCACCCAGGAGTCAAGACTGGCACACAAGCAGAAAGGCCAATATTAATCTCCCACTGTTTTTTTTGGTTGTTTTTTTTTTTTTTTTTCAGGGAGACTTTAGAAAAAAAAATAATAAAAAAAATATGATTTTATCAGGAAGAATTTAGAAACCAAATAAAATAAAATGATTTTTTCAGGGAGAATTTATAAAACAAATAAAACCAAAAATAGGCGTTCTATGGCCCACTGACTGAGAGATGACGCACCCAGGAGTCAAGACTGGCACACAAGCAGAAAGGCCAATATTAATCTCCCACTGTTTTTTTTTTTTTTTTTCAGGGAGACTTTAGAAAAAAAAATAATAAAAAAAATATGATTTTATCAGGAAGAATTTAGAAACCAAATAAAATAAAATGATTTTTTCAGGGAGAATTTAGAAAACAAATAAAACCAAAAATAGGCGTTCTATGGCCCACTGACTGAGAGATGACGCACACAGGAGTCAGGAGTGGCACACAAACCCAGAGGCCAATATTTTTCTACCAATGATTGATGTAGTTATTTTCTCTGGTAGATTTTAGAACCCAAATCAAGGAAAAAAAATATAGGCTTTCTATGGACCACAATTGGAGAGAGAGAGAGAGAGAGAGAGAGAGAGAGAGAGAGATGGCACACCCAGGAGTCAAGACTGGCACACAAGCAGAAAGGCCAATATTAATCTCCCACTGTTTTTTTGGTTGTTTTTTTTTTTTTTTTTTCAGGGAGACTTTAGAAATAAAAATAATAAAAAAAATATGATTTTATCAGGAAGAATTTAGAAACCAAATAAAATAAAATGATTTTTTCAGGGAGAATTTAGAAAACAAATAAAACCAAAAATAGGCGTTCTATGGCCCACTGACTGAGAGAGAGAGAGAGATGGAACGCTTAGTACTGGCACACAAGCCCAAAGGGCAATATTAATCTCCCTTTTTTTTTCCAGGGAGAATTTCTGAAACCCAAAAAAAAAATAAAATAGGCTTTCTATGGCCCACTATTTGTGAGAGAGATGGGACGCTCAGGACTGGCACAGATGGCACGCTCAGGACTGGCACAGAAGCCCAGAGGCCAATATTAATCTCCCTTTTTTTCTGGGAGAATTTATAAAACCAAAAAAATATTTAAATAGGCTTTCTATGGCCCACTATTTGTGAGAGAGATGGCACGCTCAGGACTGGCACAGATGGCACGCTCACAACTGGCACACAAGCCCAGAGGCCAATATTAATCTCCCTTTTTTCAGGGAGAATTTCTAAAACCCAAAAAAAAAATAAAATAGGCTTTCTATGGCCCACTATTTGTGAGAGAGATGGGACGCTCAGGACTGGCACAGATGGCACGCTCAGGACTGGCACAGAAGCCCAGAGGCCAATATTAATCTCCCTTTTTTTCTGGGAGAATTTATAAAACCAAAAAAATATTTAAATAGGCTTTCTATGGCCCACTATTTGTGAGAGAGATGGCACGCTCAGGACTGGCACAGATGGCACGCTCACAACTGGCACACAAGCCCAGAGGCCAATATTAATCTCCCTTTTTTCAGGGAAAATTGATAAAACAAAAAAAAAAAATTAAATAGGCTTTCTATGGCCCACTATTTGTGAGAGAGATGGCACGCTCAGGGCTGGCTGGCACAGATGGCACGCTCAGGACTGGCACACAAGCCCAGAGGCCAATATTAATCTCCCTTTTTTTCTGGGAGAATTTATAAAACCAAAAAAATATTTAAATAGGCTTTCTATGGCCCACTATTTGTGAGAGAGATGGCACGCTCAGGACTAGCACAGATGGCACGCTCACAACTGGCACACAAGCCCAGAGGCCAATATTAATCTCCCTTTTTTCAGGGAAAATTTATAAAACAAAAAAAAAAATTAAATAGGCTTTCTATGGCCCACTATTTGTGAGAGAGATGGCACGCTCAGGGCTGGCACAGATGGCACGCTCAGGACTGGCACACAAGCCCAGAGGCCAATATTAATCTCCCTTTTTTTCAGGGAGAATTTATAAAACCAAAAAAAAAAATAAATAGGCTTTCTATGGCCCACTATTTGTGAGAGAGATGGCACACTCAGGACTGGCACACAAGCCCAAAGGCCAATATTAATCTCCCACTGTATTTTTATCAGGGAGAATTTATACACCCCACAAAAAAAAATACAGAAAAATGAAAAGGCTTTCTATGGCCCACTATGTGAGAGAGATGGCACACACAGGGATGGCACTCTAGCAGAAATGCCAAATTGCCAATCTTAATCTCCCACCAAAAAAAAAAAAAAAAAACAGGGAATGTCCTACAATTACTATCTCCCTGCCTGCAGTAATCTCAGCCAGGTATGGCAGGCAGCTACTATCTCCCTGCCTGCAGTAATCTCAGCCAGGTATGGCAGGCAGCAATAAGGAGTGGACTGATGCACAAATGAAATAAAAAGTGTGGACAAACAAAAAAGATAGCTGTGCAGAAAGGAAGGAACAAGAGGATTTGTGCTTTGAAAAAAGCAGTTGGTTTGCACAGCGGCGTACACACAGCAATGCAGCTATCAGGGAGCCTTCTAGGGCAGCCCAATGAGCTACAGCGCTGAGGGGAAAAAAAAAAAAAAAAAAACTTCCACTGTCCCTGCACACCGAGGGTGGTGTTGGACAGTGCAAATCGCTGCAGCACAAGCGGTTTTGTGGTTAATGGACCCTGCCTAACGCTATCCCTGCTTCTGACAAAGCGGCAGCAACCTCTCCCTAAGCTCAGATCAGCAGCAGTAAGATGGCGGTCGGCGGGAACGCCTCTTTATAGCCCCTGTGACGTCGCAGACAGCAAGCCAATCACTGCAATGCCCTTCTCTAAGATGGTGGGGACCAGGACCTATGTCATCACGCTGCCCACACTCTGCGTTTACCTTCATTGGCTGAGAAATGGCGCTTTTCGCGTCATTGAAACGCGACTTTGGCGCGAAAGTCGCGTACCGCATGGCCGACCCCGCACAGGGGTCGGATCGGGTTTCATGAAACCCCGACTTAGCCAAAAGTCGGCGACTTTTGAAAATGTTCGACCCGTTTCGCTCAACCCTAAAAATGACTGTTGAATGACACCTGGGTCCAAGATTGGAACAACCTCAGTTTTTTCAGACAGTGCCATTTATTTTTGTTTCTTTTGGCATTTGATGAACATTATATATACTGTATGAAGACAAGTGCTATTTTTTATAGTGCTCTGATACTTTTTATGATTGGTGTGGGGTTTTTTTTTGACCAAGGACATCCCATCCTCCATCAACTTAGTGTCTCCAAGCAGTGTCTTAGTGTCTCCAAGCGGCTGGTTCAGAGTCACCATATTGACGCTGAGGACAGAGAAGACCCCTGATCCACATTGCACACAATGGACCAGAACTGACAAGCCCCAGTGACCCCACAAATGTATGAAGACAAGGTAATATAAAGGGCTGAATGAGAACAGGGAGACTAACTCATCCAAGAACCAAGTATGGTGGACATAGGAAATGAGGCATGGAAAATTACTGTAAATGCCAATCAAAGAGCCAGGGCTTTAGCATTTCATATAATCCCAATACAAGACATGGTGTTACTGGTAAGAGTACGAATAGTCGAAATAAGTCAGATTATCAAATAAGACTATTATAGGGAGAAAGATCCCAGCCAGTACACCTATGCATGTATTGAGTGTAAAGTCTATCAATTAATCCAAATTCTTACCCATAGTATCCCACCAGGATGAGTCAGTCAGCAGCCCCAATGTGCTTTTCGCGTGGGCTTCCTCGAGGGGCTATGATGTTTATGTACCTGTCTTTATGTGTTTTTTTTTAATAAAACTAACAATTTTTAAATGGACTGTTACTCCGTATTTTTTGGCGTTTCAATTAGATTGGAGAGGGTGGTGTTCAAGCTCTTAGCTTTGGCTTGTATAGGAGGAAACATTATCTTATGTGACTTCAACTGCAGGACCAAGAGCTGGCTGTTGTGCTGAGAAGGTGGAGTAGGGTGAACAGGGTAAACTGCTAGACTGAATGAGGTGCAGGTGAAGACGTTATGGTGGATTGAGAAAGAGGTGCTGTGCTCGGTGAAACAAAAACAGCATGCATCTCCACTTCCATAACAGCTGACGGGCTCTTACTCACCCTGACTGTAAGGGTATGTGCACACGTCCGGATTTCTTGCAGAAATTTCCTGAAGAAAACCGGAAATTTTCTGCAAGAAATCCGCATTTTTTTTGCGGTTTTTTTTTCGCGTTTTTTTTTAGCATTCTGCAAGCGTAATTAGCTTGAAGAATGCTAAAGTTTTCCAAGCGATCTGAAGCATCGCTTTGAAAACTGACTGACAGGTTGGTCACACTTGTCAAACATAGTGTTTGACAAGTGTGACCAACTTTTTACTATAGATGCTGCCGATGCAGCATCAATAGTAAAAGATAGAATGTTTAAAAATAATAAAAAAAAAAAAAAAAAAAAAAAGGTTATACTTACCTGCAGACAGCCGATCTCCTCGGCAGCGTCCGTTCCTATAGATGGTTTGTGTGTGAAGGACCTTCGATGACGTTGCGGCTTGTGATTGGTCGCGTGAGCGGTCACATGAGCGGTCACGCGACCAATCACAAGACCGCGACGTCATGGCAGGTCCTTCACACAGACCATCTAAAGTAACGGAATCGGCAGCATGCACCGGAGAGGCGGGAACACTCCTGGGACCATCAGAGGGTGAGTATATCACTATTTTTTATTTTAATTCTTTTTTTTTACCAATTATATGGTGCCCAGTCCTTGGAGGAGAGTCTCCTCTCCTCCACCCTGGGTACCAATCGCACATAATCTGCTTACTTCCCGCATGGTGGGCATAGCCCCATGCGGAAAGTATGCAGATCAATGCACTCCTAGGTGTGCGGAATCCCTGCAATTCTGCATATTTAATGAACATGTTGCTTTTTTTTCCGCGATGCGATTTTTTCGCGGAAAAAAATGCAACATTTGCACAAAAAATGCGGAATACTCTACAAATAATAGGAGGCATATGTAAGCGTTTTTTTCGCATTTTTATCACGTTTTTATAGCGAAAAAACGTGAAAAATCCTGAACGTGTGCACATGGCCTAAGGGGTAAAGAAGAGGAGGTTCTACAGCCGGAGACCTGTGTGAGAACACTTGACATGGTGAAGAGAGAGGAAGAAGCTGCAGATGTGGTTGATGGGATGGCCTGTGATTGGTGAGGGTTGCTAGTCAAGATTTTTGCGCAGTGAGATTCTCAGACCAATGCATGTTGATTGTGCATGTGCCGCTTCATGCATATAGTCGTCAAATTATTGGAATTTGTGCTTCTACGGAGTCATTTTTTGCAGGGTTGGTAGATAACATGAGTTGGGTCATCCTTTGCAGTCTCTAAAAAGGCCCAGGCTAGGTAACCCTTGCCACCCCTGCAAACTGCACACTCGCGACCAGTTCTTGCCACAGCTAGAGTTGTTAATGAGGATGCAGTGATTGTTGTGGTTGCATCACTCAGTGTCTGTGCGGCAAGTCGCAACATAACCTCCTACTTCTGCGTTGATCTACTCAGCTGTGTGTCTGGGTTCACACATCCTCGCACTGAGAGTCACCGTCCTCCTCTTCTTGCCCTGACAGCACAGTACAGTCCTTGAGCTTTCAGTAACATTACCACCTAACCCACTTACATGTCGAACACCAAGACTATCCCACCAAGGACAACATCTGCAAGGAGTTTGTATGTTCTCCTCGTGTTTGCGTGGGTTTCCTTCGGGTACTCCAGTTTCCTCTGCCGCATTTGACACTGTGGATCACCAGCTCCTCCTCACTATGCTCCGCTCTATAGGCCTCAAGGACACAGCCCTCTCCTGGTTCTCCTTCTACCTCTCTGACTGCTCCTTTACGGTATCTTTTGCCTGCTCCTCTTCCTCTCCTCGTCCCCTTACTATCGGGGTTCCACAGGGCTCAGTCCTGGGCCCCCTCCTCTTCTCTTTATACACTGCCCCATTGGACAAACAATCACCAGATTTGGGCTCCAGAATCATCTCTATGCTGATGAAACCCAATTATACACTTCTTCCCCTGACATCACCCTTACCATAATTCAAAATACCAAGGATTGTCTGTTTGCTGTCTCTAACATCATGTCCTCCCTCTATCTGAAACTAAATCTCTCCAAAACTGAACTTCACGCATTTCTCCCCTCTACTAACCTCACTCTACCCAACATCGAAATTACCCTGGAGGGTTCAACCATAACTCCCAAGCAGCATGCCCGCTGCCTTGGGGTCATATTCAGCACCGAAATTTCCTTTACTCATTATATCCGATCACTCACTCGCTCTTGTCACCTGCATCTCAAAAACATCTCCAGAATCCGACCTTTTCTCACCTTTGAAACTGCTAAGACTCTTACTGTTGCTCTTATTCATTCCCGTCTGGACTACTGCAACTCTCTTCTGATCAGTCTCCTTCTTACCAAACTTTCTCCTCTCCAATCCATCTTGAATGCGGCAGCCAGGGTCATATTTCTGTCCAGCCGCTTCACTGATGCCTCCATCTTGTGCCAGTCATTACACTGGCTACCCATTCGATACAGGGTCCAGTATAAATTCATTTCTCTCACCCACAAAGCTCTCCACAGTTCTGCACCGCCTTATATCTCCTCTCTCATCTCTGTCTATCGCCCTACACGTGCCCTCCATTCTACAAATGACCTAAGACTAACATCACTCGTAATCCAAACCTCGCACCTCCATCTCCAAGACTTCTCTTGTGCTGCGCCAGCTCTCTGGAATGCACTTCCCCAGATGATCAGACTGATACCTAGCCCCGATCTATTCAAGCACGCTTTGAAAACCCATCTCTTCAAACAAGCCTACCACATCAACCACTCAGTAAACTAACTTTGCCCTGTTCCCTCCTTCCAAATATTATTCTGAATCTGCACCCAACTATTCATCTGTCTCCACACCCTCCATGCACACGATAACTGCACTTGATACTTGACTATTGCACTACGGGTTGATGACTGGATAATGCAGCTTTATATGAAAATCCCTATTTATTATAATTGCCAGACCTGAAATAAGCACTTTTCACCTATTGTGTCCCCCCCCCCATTTCCTTGTAGATTGTAAGCTTGCGAGCAGTGACCTCACTCCTAATGTCACTGTTTAAATTGTCTTAACTTGTATTGTATGTACATGTCCCCGCTTAATTGTAAAGTGCTGCGGAATATGCTGGCGCTATATAAATAAAAATTATTATTTCCTCCCGCACTCCTGATAGGGATTCTAGATTGCGAGTCCCAATGGGGACAGTCCCAAAAATGTTTGTAAAGCGCTGTGGAATTAATGGCTCTATGTAAATTAATAAAATAAAAAAAAATAATAAATAAATCCCCCCTTCCACCATGACCTCGCTTTTTCCTCACTTTTAACCAGCTGTTTCACAACCCTAGGCCCAGACCTATCAGTCACCTATCACTGTTGTGAATTCTGTTGTCGAGCTCCCTCCTGTGGTCATGAATGGTACTTCGGTGAGTTCGGTCTGTGGGCTCCCTCTGGTGGCTGTGAGTGGAGCTGCTGCTTCTGAGGTTCCTTACACAGGTGACGTGGTTTATCATTTGGTTGGCTTCTCTATTTAACTCCACTCAGATCGTTTCTCCATGCCAGCTGTCAATGTTTTAGCATTGGTTCAGTTCGCTCCTGGATCTGTCTGGTGTCCTGTCTTCTCCTGCAGAAGCTAAGTTCCTGATTGTTATTATTGTTCTTGTTTCTTTGTCCAGCTGGTTATCTTGATTTTGTCTTGCTAGCTGGAAGCTCTGGGATGCAGGGTGGCACCCCCGCACCGTGAGTCGGTGCGGAGGACCCTTTTGCACACTCTGCGTGGTCTTTTGTAGGTTTTTGTGCTGACCGCAGAGATTCCTTTCCTATCCTCTGTCTATTTAGTAAGTCGTGCCTCCCTTTGCTGAAACCTATCTCATTTCTGCGTTTGTGACTTTCATCTTTACTCACAGTCATTACATGTGGGGGGCTGCCTATTCCTTTGGGGAATTTCTCTGAGGCAAGGTAGGCTTTATTTTCTTCTCTAGGGCTAGCTAGCTCTTAGGCTGTGACGAGGCACCTAGGGAGCGTCAGGAGCGCTCCACGGCTATTTCTAGTGGTTGCAATAGGATTAGGGCTTGCGGTCAGCAGAGCTCCCACATCCCAGAGCTCGTCCTGTATGAGTTTAACTATCAGGCCGGGTGCTCCTAACCACCAGGTCATAACATATCACTATATTAATAATCAGTATGTATTTTCTGAGATATTGTTGTGAAGTGACACGATTAGCCCAAACTATTTTGATTAGGAAATGTGGCCTAGTGCCTGCACACCAATATTAGCCCAAACAATTTTGATTAGGCAATGGGGCCTGATGGTAGGAGCGATCTCTGTGCTGTTACACTGAGAAAATGGTGCCAGCAAAACAACATGTCTGCTTTTTACATTGAGAGGGACATGCAACTTCGGCAGCCACTGACAAAAGCCCTTGTGTCTGAATGTTGTGAATGGTTTCTGTGCCCCGATTGGCTGCTCATTACTCAAGTTTGCCTAGGGTGCTTAGGTATGCTTGTGCTTGTCAGACAACCATAAAACATGCGTGCACTGCCTAACAGCTGCAAAACATGCGGCCAAGGGGACGCGAACACGTCACTCGACCACCCGCGATACTCGGTGCATACCCGAGCGCCCTACGCAAACTCGAGTAACTAGCACATGCGTTCATCACTACTGCTTACAATTCATTGATGTTTTAGAACATCAGTACAAGGAAAAATGTGCACTGCCCGAACATATAAAGTCTATGGGCCCTCCAGAAGTAATTAAACTGCGTGTGACTAAGAGGATTCTTTAGGAGCAGTATTATTTGTGCTAATGCATAAAAAAAATTACTGGGCAGGATTAGGGGTCTGGTTTAGTTATATAAAAAAAAATATTTGCCACACCACAGTGTCCCTCTCTCTCATGTCCTGCGGAGTATGGAGGCATGCATGAGGCCTTAGGGACAGCACAGTACTTAACATAGTAAAGAAATTAATCATTTACATTTTCTAATTTCAAGTTGCTAATGGGCAAAATCTGTAAATTCATAACTTTACTAGCACAGGAATGACAAGGTCACAATGTTTGTATTTAAGGAACTGTCAAGAAAGTCACCAAAAAAATTTACTCAGGGCTTTGAGGTCTTGTAATAATGGCTCGAAATCTGTCACGAAAATGTACTTTACATACCTTAGAAGCAATATGAACATGTGCATATGCACAAATAGAAACTCCATAATGCTGTGACCACAGACCACGAGGGCAACTGTTTTGTTTCTCATTCTAATGGAATATAAGAAACACCCTTAAACCAAACTAAAAAAAACAGAACAAAAAGAAAAAAAAAACAAAGATTTGTATCGCACACTAGTAGTTAGACTCATTTTAAGGGCTCCTTTCCACTTGCGAGAAACACGTCCGTGTCTCGCATGTGAAAACCAAGCTGTGGCGCCGGCACTTGGGGAGCGGAGCGGGCGGCTCCATGTGTTGCTATGCAGCCGCCCGCTCCGCTCTGAAGTGCCGGCGCCACAGCTTGGTTTTCACATGCGAGACACGGACGTGTTTCTCGCAAGTGGAAAGGAGCCCTTAAGCAGAATATCATATTCTTACAAGCTCTGATGGTACTGTAGAAATCTGAAGGCCACGTAAAGACAAACTTTTTGGACTTGAAATAATGGGTGAAACATTGAATGCTGCAGATGTATGTAAGGTGGCATAAGGCTGTGAACCTCCCACTTTTTAAATATATCCCACAGTATAATGCCTCTGACTATCAGCTCACTCTGCATCCCTACTCCCTTCCCTAGGATCAGACTGTGAAGAGGGAAGAAAGCACCCAAGTCATCAGGAAGGGCAAAACACAAAAGCTGTATTATGTTAGAGTCTAGATAGAGAGGAAAGCACACTCTTACAAGAAGGGGGAATCAGATAGACTCTGAGTTTCAAGAGTGAAAGAGAGCTTCTTCACCTGAATCTACAAGGGCAAATTCCACACTACTCATCATCAGCGTCTGCAAGCCCAAGGATGAAAAGATCTATTATGGGCTGAAACCAGTGCAAGGATTAGGCTGTGCTCCTACATGCTATCTAATGCAAATGACAGCATTGGGACCGAGGCCTCAAGTCCAGCATGCATTACAGGGAGAGACAGACCCTCAATAGTTAAAATATGAGCCGACAAAAACTGCATTTCAGGGTGTCTGAAAAGGAATAAGGCTATGTGCACACGTTACAGATTTCTGTGCAGATTTTTCATCTCAGTTTGTGAAAAATCCGCAAGTAAAACACATTGCTTTTTACCTGTGGATAACCCATGGATTTACAGCGTTTTTTGTGCAGATTTCACCTGCGTTTTACCACCTGCGGATTTCTATAAAGGAGCAGGTATAAAACGGTGCAGAATCCGCCCAAAGAATTGACATGCTGCAGAAAATACAGCGCAGCGTTTCCGAGCTGTATTTTCCGCAGCATGTGCACTGTGGATTCTGTTTTCCATAGGTTTACATGGTACTGCACACCGCATGTGCACATATCCTTAGCCTAAGGCTACATGTGTTGGGTGGCAAAAAAATCTGTGCAAATTGTCCATGACTTGCTGTGATTTTCCTGTAAATAAAATCGCAAATTTGCAGACATGTCAGGTGCGACTTGCATTGAAGCTTATGACAAAAATGTCACAAAAGACGTGTGACAGCAACAGAAAATGCAATCCATCTGGAAACATTGGCGATTGTGTTGCAGTATGTCACAACAAGTGATGAGCGAACGTGCTCAGATAAGGTGTGATCCAAGCACTCTTGGGTGCTCACCAAGTGTCTTCGGCGTGCTTGAAAAATATGTTCAAGTCCCCGCGGCTGCATGTCTCGCAGATGTTCAACAGTCACAAGACATGCAGGGATTACGGTACCTGTTTGTTAGGCAATCCCTGTATGCGTTGCAGCTGTCGAACAGTCATGCAGCCACGGGGACTCCAACATATTATTTGAGCACGCCAAAGATACTGGAGTAGCACACGAGCATGCTCAGATAACACCTTATCCAAGCACTTTCGCACATCACTAGGCACAACACAGTAGGAAATCATTACATCCAATGTGACATGTTGCTGTGTAAGGCTAGTCTAAAGAAGTGAGGATTGCAGGCTGAAATTTAATGCATGCTCTTTTTCCCTTTTAAAAAGGTGTCCCAATCATCAGCTACATATTCCAGTCCCAGGTCCAACAGGTCCTTTGACATATGACACATTAAAAGAATGGTTGACTGCTCATTGAAACAGCTAGGTCAGTTACTTCTGTCAGTGGAGAAGGTTGCTGTCCTCATTTGCTATGATTTTAATATCTTACCTGGCCTATACATTACATCAATTCAATAAGTGCACATTCATCCTGCATTGCTGGGGAACGTCTGGTGCACACACTGGCAAAAGTATATAATATATAATTTATTTTAGATATACGTGTATGAACACGTAAATAGGTTATGACTGGCCTAAGGTAGGCCAAAAGAGTAGCCATTGTGGCATACATTTGGATGGCTTGAACACCCTTATTCTCAATGTATTGCAATACAAAATATACACTATTCAACAACGAAATTGAATTAGTGACATACTGTATATAGTGCAATGGCGTAGCATAGCTTAATGTCCTGTGGATAAGTTGAACAGATTGCAAAAAGGTAAGAATATCAAAAAAGAACATGACGATTATATATATATATATATATATATTTAAGAAATACAAAATGGGAAACTAAACACAAATAGCCATTTCATCTGCTTTACTTCGGAAAAATAAAAAAGATAATTTCTGTTCACAATGAGCGTTAATTTCCCATCTGGAAAATCTTAGTCCTTGATATTCCCCCCCCAATAGAGTAGTTGATGGTAACACTTAAATGCCTGGGGTTGTTCTCTGAAGGTGACATTTTGATGTCCCCCTTGACCTGCGTGTCCTGCTCTACTTGAACCTCTTCGTCCAGGTACAGGATCGTTTGCTTCCAATGTGTTTCTTCACCATATGGCGACGTAGACAAGATGATGCCGTTTTCACCTGGAAACTCAACTGAAAACCATATGGCAAATCCATGCATTAAAGAGGAGCCGTAGCAGCAGAACGTGAAGGAACCAGTAATGTTGGCAATGTCATCCAGCGTGGCGCTGCGGAGATCTAGAGAGGCAAAATTTACAGGGTGCGAGAGGATATGCTCCAGGTACACCGAACACACGGTCAGATCGTTTCCCATGATACATTTCTTGGCGAAAGATTGTACACAAGTCATATCCACTCCATACATGTCCTTCACATCACTCCAAAAGTCCAAGCGGCTCTCCACGGTGGTGTCATTAATAGGGGCGATGAACATATTCGCGCAGTAGGGGAAAATGAGCCCTCCAGGCTTCAGCCATTTATCCCGGGCAAACAAAACGGAGCTGAGCATTGATTCATACATGAGACCATACCCCATCCATTCGCTAACAATGGCGTCCACCTGCCCGGATATTTCGGCGGATTCCACAGGGCTGTTGATCACTTCCACTTGTCCCTCGAGCTTGTTTTCCTTCACCACCTCACGTGCCAGCTGCGACACGGCGCTGGCTTCCACAGCGTACACTTTACTAGCCCCAGCCTGGGCACAGAAAACACTCAGGATGCCAGTGCCGGCACCCACGTCCAGGACAGTTTTGCCAAGGAGAGCGTTACGATTGCGTGCGATAGCCACCCTATAGGCATGTGTGCGCACGGTGTCGGACAGCATTTCCTCATGGACAGTGATGTCTGAGTAACACTGGAAGTACTCATTGTCTTGCTCAGTCCTGTCATATCTTCTCTTTTTGGAGAATGCCATGCTTGGTGCCTGCAGCTGTGTGTGGCTATGAGAGGCGAGTGTGTGGCCACTTCCTGGTGGATGGCATTGGTTGCCAGCCGCTTCCTGCCCACCCCCTCGTGTTTTGCTTTCACTTTGCTCTCCAGCACATGTGCTTTTGTCATTTGATTCTCCTCTTCTCCCAGCTGCTCCTGCATTCACCCTTTCCTCCCCACTCTTCAGGCTGACAAGTCTGGATTGTTTCCCTGGATCTGCAGCGATTCATATGAATAGTGCGGAATCTTGTTCGCCACCATTGACCTGAGGAAAAATACATTTACAAGTGAACTCATTGTATATGTTAGCACTCGGATACACGTGAACGGTTTCCAGCGCTGGTTATATTGCAGAATACGGATAGAAAATACACATATGGATTTAGCAGAGCTGAATTTGTCACCCTTCTTCGGCTCTAGTAATGTTATCGGCCTACACGCAGTCCTATGTAAAACTGTCAATACCAGTGTACTTTGGATATCACGTTAAAAACAAGTGACTAATGCCATACCGTTCCTTCTGTAAAGGTTACACGTGAGGATTCATATGCAATCTGTCTCCTGTACAAGGATAATATATGGCCCCTGTACAGTCCAATAGTTCACAGTGCAGAATTTCACCTGCATTGGAGCTGGATGTGGGCCCCCCTTACCTCGTGGGCCCCTACTGGCAGACACAGGCAAAGTCCTTTGTGCAAGAACAGTATTTGAGCCCTTTGCAGTCCAACAATGCAAGTTTCCACCTACTTTGGAGGTGGAAATGGGCCCCCTTAACTTTTGTGCCCCTGATATATCTATTTCCACTGGAAATAGTGTCTGCCATCATATCATAGTCTGTGATATTGCCAGCATTTGATAGTTCAGAAAATCCAATAATCCAGCACTTTATACTTCAAATGGGAATCTGTTGAAAGATTTTTGCCACCTAACCTGAAAACAGCATATTGTAGAGGCAGAGTCCCTGATTCCAGCGATGTCACTTACTGTGCTGCTTGCTGCAGTTGTGATAAAACAGTGATTTTTATCGACAGGAGATTATTACTGGAGGACTAGTAAACCTGCTGCCGTGTAGTCCTCCATATTCATGAGCTCTGTATAACCCCGCCCCCACCACTGATTGGCAGCTTTTTGTCTATGCACAGTGTGCACAGAGCTGCCAATCAATGGTGTGGGTTAGGTTATACAGAGCTCAGCATTAGAAATCTGCAGCAGATGAGACTGATTTTATCAAAACTGCAGCAAACAGCTTAATAAGTGACACATGGCTGGAATCAGGGTCTCTGCCCCTGCACTATGTTGCTCTCAGAGTTTTAAAAACCGATGACAGCTTCTCTTTAAACGTACAATATAAAGTGACATTTAACAATTAGTAGTTGACAGGTTTAACCAGTCAATAAATTATTGCAGCAATATATGTTATAGATAAGTACATCTGTACCACATGTCAGTTAACAAGTAATGCTAAGGATCACAATATGAACAGGTAGTAAGGGGATACATTCTTTTCCTATGGCTAAGCTCACAAATATTATATGGTCCAATGTTACACCTGCATGGTCAGCCATATGAAATCCATTTTTATACAATCGGTAGGTATTACAATTTGCAAGAACAAATACAGTTTTCTATGTTAAAGAACTGCAATGTATTTGTAAAAAAAAAACAAAAACAAAACTGGATGCTGTACGGATGAGCCATGTGGGATCTGTTTTTTTTTTTTTTTTTTTTTTTCTCCCGCTCTCACTGATTTAAATGAGCATGTGGTCTATTTGAAAAAAATAGAATTATTCTTACCGTTAATTCGGTTTCTAGTAACCCACCATAACAGCACACCTGGAGGATGTTACCCCTTTCCTAATAGGGACAGGAAATGACAAGAGGTTAAATAACCCCTCCCTCATCCTCCCCCTCAGTGTTATTATAAAGGACCACAGGAGAAGGAATGCTTCAAATTATATTTATTCTTTTCAGAACATATAACAAGCAAAGGGAGGGATTACTCCTGCTGTCGTGGTGGGTTACTAGAAACCGAATTAACGGTAAGAATAATTCTATTTTCTCTAGTAACCCTCCACGACAGCACACCTGGAGCAGTACCCAAGAGTAACATGTAGGGAGGGACTACAGCACTAAGGACTTTTTCTCCGTAGACTAAGTCTTCTTTTGACATCAGGTCAAGTTTTTAATGTTTGGAGAACGTATGGACCGAGGACCACGTTAGCCGCTCTGCATATTTGCTCAATGGAAGCACTGGCTTTCTCGGCTCAGGAGACAGCTGTTGCCCTAGTAGAATGAGCTGTAAGCTTTTCTGGTGGTGGAAGGCCCTAAATCTGATAGGCCTCCAGGATTGCCCTTTTTATCCAATTCACAATTGTAGATTTGGAAGTCTTCTTCCCCTTATTCTGGCCGAGAAGATGAATAAACAGATCCTGATCCTTTCTAATCTTCTATGACGCTTGAAGATAATAGAGTACCATTCTCCGAACATCCAGAGTATGGAAATGTTCCTCTTCCTTATTCTTTGGCTCCTGATAGAAGGAAGAATTATCTTCTGCGATTTGTGGAAGTCAGAGACGACCTTTGGGAGAAAGGATGGATCCAAACGCAGGATAAGCCTGTCTTGTAGAATCTTCATGTAGGGCTCATTGATCGACAGGGCTTGTAGTTCACCAACTCTTCTGGCTGTTGTTATAGCCACCAGGAAGGTGGTCTTCCAGGCAAGTTTATCCATACTTATAGATGACAAGGGCTCAAACGGTGGCAGTGTAAGTCCTTTCAGGACTATATTCAGGTCCCAGGATGGAACTATATTTATGGGTCTTGGAGATATGCGGGATGCCGCCGTCATGAATCTTCTTACCCATTTATGGTCAGCTAAAGACTGGTCAAAATAAGAGCTCAAGGCTTCCACTTGTACCTTGAGGGTGCTAGGTCTGAGACCTTTGTCCAGCCCATCTTGTAGGAAATCCAGGATCCTGACTAGATTCGGTCTATCTGGGTTAGGTTGTTCAGGAGCACACCATGTGATAAAAGTCTTCCAGATCTTCTGTTAGATAGAATTAGTTACTGTTTTCCGGCTTTTTTGTAGTGTCTTAATGACTCTCTTTGATAGCCCTCTGGTCCTCAGAATTGAGAATTCAGAAGCCAGGCATTTAGGTGTAACCTCTCGGGATCTGGATGGAGTATTGGCCCTTGGTAGAGAAGATTTTTGACCGGAGGAAAGTGCTCTTGGTCCATCTATTGTTAGGCTGATGAGGGCCCCAAACCAGCTTCTTTTGGGTCAAAGTGGAGCCACCAAGATTACCTTGAGTTTCTCTGCCCTTATCTTATGCAGGACTCTTGGTAGAACTGGCAATGGCGGGAAAGCGTATGCTAGTGTGAATGTCCATGGCTGGACCAATGCGTCCACGGCTAACCCCGGATTGATTGGGTCTAGCGAGAAGAACTGGTCTACCATTGTGTTCTGAATGTTCGCGAACAAGTCCACTTCTGGTTGTCCCCATTTTCTGACCAGTATCTGAAAGACTTCCGGGTTTAGGCTCCATTCTCCTGCATGGATCTTTGTCCTGCTCAGGAAGTCGGCTTGTACGTTTATTTCTCCTTTTATGTGTAGGGCGGATATGGAGAGAACATGTTCTTCGGACCACGAAAATATTCTTGCTGATATTGTTTTTAGATCTTCGTGTCTTGTACTTCCCTGATGGCGAAGGTGGGCAACTGTTGTCATGTTGTCCGAGTATATTTTTATATGGGAATTCTGCACAAGAGTTACTGCCGCTTTGAGAACTTCCTCCACTGCTTTTAGCTCTTTGAAGTTTGAGGATTGCTGTGCTATTTCGGTTGACCAGTATCCCTGGAATATGTGCTGGTCTACCGTAGCTCCCCAACCTTTTCCGCTGGCATCCACTGTTATGGTGACTGCTGGGTCTTGCAACCAAGGAACACCTCTCATTAAGTTCTCCTTCTGTAGCCACCATGTCAATGAGGACCTTACATGCGGCGGTATCCAGATCTTTTTGTCTAGAGAACCTGGGGATCCGTCCCAGCTTGATAGGATATGGGTCTGGAGTATCCTGGTGTGGGCCTGTGCCCATGCCACCATCTGGATGCATGATGTCATGGTCCCTAGAACCGACATGGCCCATCTTAGAGATATTATCTTCTTGTCCCGCAACATTCTTATTTTTGATGTAAGCAGGGACCGCTTTTGTTCGGGTGAGAAAGATGTTTGGTTGTGGGAGTCTAATAAGACCCCTAAGAAGATCTTCGTTGTGGACGGAACCATATCCGATTTTTTGGGGTTTACCACCCATCCCAGGGATGACAAGATCTAAATTGTTGTCTGAAGATGTTCCTGAAGAATTGGAACCGTGGGGGCCACTACCAAGAGGTCGTCGAGGTACGGGATTATGCATATCTGCCGACTTCTGATGTAGGCCATTACCTCGGACATGACCTTTGTAAAAATCCTTGGAGCCGAGGATAGTCCAAATGGGAGGACATGGAACTGAAAGTGGTCTATAGCCTCTCCTCTGGTGACCGCAAACCTTAGAAATTTCCGATAAGTCGGATGGACTGGGACGTGATAATATGCGTCCTGTAGGTCGATGGTTGCCATGACGAAGTCCTGCCCTATTAGGGGTACTGTCGATCTGACGGACTCCATTCTGAATCTTCTGTAAGTTACATATTGATTCAGAGGTCTTAAATTGATTATCATCCGATGGGTTCCATTTGTTTTTTTTTTAATCAGAAATAGGTTGGAATAATGACCTTTGTTTCTTTCGTTTTCTGGGACTATGGAGACCACATTGTTGAATAAGAGATCCTTTATCCCCGCTATCAATGTAGATTGTAGCTTTGGTGTGCATAATGTTGTTGTTTTTATTCTTTTTGGGGGATATGATATGAACTCTATTTTCATCCCCTCTTTGACCAATCTTAAAGTCCACTGATCCACACCAATCTCTTGCCAGTATGGGAGGAAGTTCGAGATCCGACCCCCCACCATGATAGCGTCATTGCTTTCTTTGATTTTGGGGTTGGGAAAGAAAAAGATTCCTATCTTTCCCTCCTTTTGGATAACTCCAACGACCTGTCTTTCCCTTCCCTCTGTATTGAGGAGTATGCTCCTGCTGAGCGCGGAAGGGTCTTTTCCTAGGGTTTCTAGGTTCTGGTAAGGTTTTCTTCTTGTCTGAAGCCTTCTCCAGAAGATCATCCAAGGCTGGTCCAAACATATACTTTCCTTTGAAGGGAATCGAACACAGCCTCATCTTAGAAGTCATGTCACCAGACCAGGATCTTAGCCAGAGTGCACGCCTTACTGAGTTTGATAATGCAGCTGATCTTGCCGTCACTCTCACGGATTCCGCGGAAGCATCCGCTAAAAAGCCTGTTGCTTTTTGGAGATAGGCAAAGAGGCTAGAATATCTTCTCTCGGAGTACCTGAGGACAAGTGCTCCTCTAGCTGCCCCAGCCAGCGATGCATTGATCTAGCCACGCAAGTGGATACTGAGTTAATGTTCAATAAGGACGCTGACGTTTCCCACGATTTCCTTAGTAGTCCATCCATCTTACGTTCCAGAGGGTCTCTCAGTTGGGAGGCATTCTCGAATGGTAGCGTGGTCTTCTTGGCTACTCTGGCAATTTGGACGTCCACTTTTGGAACCTCCGACCAGCAAGAAGCTGTCTCGGCATCTACAGGAAATCTGTCCTTAATTTCCACTGGAGTAATCAGCTTCTTTTCTGGGGCTTCCCACTCTTCCAGAACTAAATCCCGGATATTTTGGTGAATAGGAAACACCTGACGCTTCTTAGAACGAAGCCCCCCGAACATCTCTTCTTGTACTGACTGGGCCGTCTTCTCTTCCTCAATTTCCATAGTCTTCCTGACAGCTGTGAGGAGTTCTTCTATGTCAGCTGAAGAGAAGTAGTATCTCTCTTGCTGGACGGTCTCAGGTTCAAAGGATAATTCTCCTTCCTCTGGGGGTTCGTCTGATGTCTCCCCTTGAGAGTCCTCCTGCCCTTCTTCCTGTGGATTAAGTTTCCTTTTCTTAGCCTCAGGAGGGGCACTAGGAGATGGTGTAGGCTGGGAAAGAGTGGCCAGAGATGTTCTAATTTCATGCTGAATTAAGCCTTTTATCTCATCCATCAGAGACGGCTGTTCCTCCCTGATAATTTTTTCTGTGCATTCTTTGCACAATGATTTCTTGTATGAAGAGGACAGCTTCTTCATACAAACTGCGCATTTGCGGGTAGTTTTGGTTTTGCTTCCTGATGTGGGTTCCTTGTCCCCCTAAAAGGAAAGGGAGAAGGAATCATAAGACTACAACCCACATCAGGGAGTGGACACCCTGGGCCAGACTACTCAGTGGGGCCGGGATGGTGCGGTGATCTGCAGGTGCAGAGCGCGAGGAAGCAGACATCTCCATAGTCTTCACCACACAGTGGTCCTACCTGCGATGTCTTCCTGTCCAGGGCCTAAATATATAGGCGACCGGACCGCAGCACCTGTCCTCCTGGATGAGGACCTCCTCCTCCGGTGTCCGGAAGTACGTGGGGGGAGAACGCCGACGTCTTCCATGCTGTTTGCCTGGCGTTCCAGCTGGAACGCACTAGGAACTTCGTGTTCAGTGAAGCCGGCCGGCTTCTGACGTCATATCCCGCCGCCGGCTTCAGACCGGAAGTCCCCACACACGCGCGCGGAGGAGGAGAAGGCCTGGAGAGCTCAGAGAGGCCTCCAGCCGAAGAACGCCCCAGACCTTACGCGCAGGTGTGGAATGGTGGCGAAGGAGTCCCGAGTCGGAGGAGACGGGAGCAGCGACGGGGAATAGACGTAAGTCCGATCCCAGCTGCCCGGCACATATATCTCTATTCCCCCCCGGTGACCGCTGCCGGCACAGCACACCTGGGATGACCTCTTCATCCCTAGTAGGGACAGGAAAGAACACTGAGGGGGAGGATGAGGGAGGGGTTATTTAACCTCTTGTCATTTCCTGTCCCTATTAGGAAAGGGGTAACATCCTCCAGGTGTGCTGTTGTGGGGGGTTACTAGAGAAAAAACGGTGATCTGAACGGCCGAATTGAATAACACTGGCCGCCAGTTTTTCACAATCAGCGCTCGGACTGAAAATACAGTTGTGTGAATGTAGCCGTATGCACTTTCTTACCTAGAGATTTTGATTCTTCAGCATACATACGAACATACCACGCCATAGACAAATATAAACCACACACACAAAGGCATCAGTCAGGGTATGTGCACACGTTCAGGTTTGTTCGCGTTTTTTTCGCGATAAAAACGCATTACAAACTGCAGACATATGCATCCGGTCATTTAGAATGCATTCTGCAATTTTTGTGCACATTTTTTTTTCCCGCAGAAAAACGCATTGCGGTAAAAAAAAGACGCATGTTCATTAATTTTGCGGGTTTTTTCACGTTTTTCCCGCTATTCTATGCATTTGGAAAAAAACCCCAAAAATAAAAACACGCTCAAAAAAACAGCGCAAAAAAAAACGCATGCGGATTTCTGGCAGAAATGTCCGTTTTTTTGTCAGGAAATTTCTGCAAGAAATTCCTGACGCGTGCACATACCCTCATCACTGAGTATTATATGCAATAAGGGCCAGCACGGTCCATAATAAGGCACAACACTTGTGCAGTCTGGCCAAGATCCAGGTTGCCCTCATTATAATCACCGCTGGATCTCACCGACACCAGATTTGAGCTGCAGTTACCTAGGCCATAACCCATTTGAGAGCATTTATGAAAGGATTTGTATACTACTACTAGAGTTGAGCGTCCAGGTCAGTGGTACTTGGTGGCTACATGGGAGGCCTGCGAAGCTCTTGGAAATAAAGGAGGTGTAAGCTTCTTCGTATTACGCCACTTGTCTGGTTCAAGATCTGGCTTTGACTAAAAAACAGTCTGGAAAATTCACCTTGACAGTAATTCTGTGCTTCATCATTTGTCATTTTTTAAAAGTTACTTGACAAACAAAATTCTGTAGATACAAGTCGTCAAGAAGCTGCCATGGTGGTCCGGGCCAGATGAAGAGACAGAAAAACTCAATGACTAACTGGCGCAGGTGGATGGGAGACGATATATGGGGAGATATGCAGTGTAAAAAAAAAATGGATAGCACATGGACTTCACACAAACTGCCATCTGTGCTCCTTTCCATGGACCTATAGACTTGTACAGGTGAATTTGATCCAGATCTCCGATCACAAATGGGCATGTCTCCGAGATTTTTTGCCGACATCTGGACCACAGAAAACACTGACATGAATAGCACCATAGACGTTGGTGTTCTGCCCATAAAAATCACAGCTAAATACATGTGACTCACAGGCATCTGATTGAGGAATAAATGTTACTCACAATTAGCAGTTTTGTGGTTTCCAACTATTATCCATTTATTAGAGAGGAAAAGGTCCGCCGTAGTCCACCAAACCCAATGTAGTCCAGCGAATGGAAACCTGAAAAGAACATACACACAAAACACAGAGAAATTAAACAAATTTATTCACCAATCTATAAAAAAAAAAAAAAAGGGGTTCCCACCCTGGTCCAACATAGTCCAAGCAAACCCTCTTTGTAAAGACCATGGAGCCTTGTTCTGAGGCTCCATAGTCTTTATAAACAGCCACTGCTGAGTCACGCTGCGCTGTGCAAGACCCAGCAATTCTGAAGAGCAGAGGACATCGCTGGATTCACTTGGACTACAGCGAACTGTGTCAGATGCTTTAAAAAAAAAAAAAATATTTTAGTGAGTGACAGCAGGCAAGCTACAAAAAGATATAAATCTAGGATCACATCAACCCGAAGAATATAGTAGTCTACTCACTTATACTGGATGAGGAATAGTGTAAAAAATAAATAAAAACAATTCTTGACCTGCTGTTGGTTTGTTCATTCTGCCTCCCAAAGATCGCATATTTATCCTGCACTGAGTGCTTACTCCAGGGATTCCGTGTAAATCTCTGAAATACACGATTAAGACAGAACCCCTCTCAGGTCTGTAATCAGATAACGGAAATATATGAGCCCACTTAATTTATGGGTGCGTGTCTCCAGAATCGCCAGCTGAGCATAACATGCTGGGCACTACAATAGTGCTGGCGACAGTGTCGGGTATTGAGGTGCGAGTTTCTCACATTGCACTCGTAAGTGTGACCGCGGCCTTAAAAAGAAAGCGCAATGAAAAAAAGGCAAGTAACCTAATAGGTGCAGAAAATCTTCAACAGCAAATACTCATCAAATCTCACTCCTAGTGAGAACCAAGGCCACGTGCGCACGTTCAGAATTTGGTGAGTTTCTTACCTCAGTATTTGAAAGACAAAAACAAGGAGTGGATGTGAAGGAGTGATAAAAGCACATGTGAACTGCTCCATAGATTATAACATGTACAGTATGTCTTCTATCCATGAAAAACACTGAGGACACATGTACATGGTGCACCGATATCTGCGTGAAGCCTAAGTGCTCGCTCACATGAGCGTATAAATCGGATGTGTACAATCCAACAATAGAAGGGATTGCGCTCGGACCAATGTTAGTCAATGAGGCCGCGCAGATCTGTGTATTCACTCCAAAATCGGTTCCGTTGCAAGAAAAAAAAATTAAAATTGCACGGACCATCAGTATATGCATCCGACTTTTATGGATACTTTTCACTTCTGCGGAATAAGAAATTCTAAGTGGTCCTGTAAATGATTAATAACTGAATATAGAATCAAATTGTATACGGAGAGCACACGGATGACAAGTGAGAAAAAAAACCGCCTCACTTTTCTGGATGAGATGTTTCTACTGTTGTGTGACCCCAGCCTTAGTATCACATTGATCTGTATATAGTCATGGATAACTCACCGCCATGTTCCTTCCCTGGAGCTCTGCTCCTGAGTTACACAATTAATTTGCTATTGCTGTTACCTGTGCCCAATTAATTACTAATGTTTTAAACCGTCCTGGCCAATTAATTAGGTTTTCCATGGGAAATATGGCAGTGATGCTTATGCGCAGTGTACCTGGAGCAAGGTGTCATGTTGGGCAGTAGGATGACATTTCCAGTACAGCCGGAGTCACACCACTGTCGATTTTGTCATGTGAGAGAATCGGACAGACTATAGTAATATCGCTCACATCATACTGTCAGAGTTTGAGCCAAGTATCATCTTGGTGTGATCCGATTCTCTCGCATTAGAGAATGGCAGCACAGCTGTGGAGAAGACTCAGAACTTAATTAGTCATTCTTCTCCATTCTTGGAGTCTGCATGTGTTGGACTGCACTTGGATGACATCTGAGTGCAGTCAAATATTTTACATGCACCCATAGATTTGCATGGGTGCGCATTGTCCAAACATCAGAGCCACTCGCGTCATACTGCCATTGTTCTCTTGTGCTGAATCAGCATGACAGAAAAAATATCACATCTGCACTACTCCATGATTGGGCTGAGTTCTGTACAATAAAGCCATGTGCACACAATCAGTATTTGTAAGCCAAAACCAGGAGTGGGTGATAAATACAGAAGTGGTGACATGTTTCTATTATACTTTCCCCTGATTGTTCCACTCCTGATTATGTTTCCACGTTCAGGAAACGCTGCGTGTTTGACACTGCATTGAGCCGCAGCGTCAAAAACGCAGCGTCCAGTTGTTACAGCATAGTGGAGGGGATTTAATGAAATCCCGTCTCCACTATGCATTAAAAGACGCATGCGGCAGACCCGCAAAAACGCACATGTGGCGCGTCTTTTACATTGCAGAAAAAAACGCAAGGACAGCGCAGGTGACCTGCCAGTGACCTCAGGTGCAGATTTGGTCAGGATTATACCTGCATAAAATCCTGACCAAATCCTGATGCAATCCTGAACGTGGACACATACCCTATGGCTTACAAATACTGAGGTAAAATACTGACCAAATACTGAATGTGTAAATGTGGCCTAACACATCGGACACAGGGCTGTATTAGCCACTATTAGGCCGGCTTCACACTCAGCGTATGAAAATACGGTCCGTTTTTTACGGCCGTAATACGCTGAAAATTCCCCAAAATAGTGGTCCGTAGCTCCTCCGTAGGCAGAGTGTTTCAGCGTATTTTGCGCATGGCATCCTCCGTATGTAATCCGTATGGCATCCGTACTGCGTGTCTTTCTCGCAGGCTTGCAAAACAGACATACGGCTATACAAGGGATCCATGTGTTAAAAAAAACAAAACATATATACTGTATATATATATATATATATATATATATATATATATGTCAGTAGACACATATATGTATATATATTAATATTTCATCCAGCGCGATACAGCAGAAAGCCGGCAATTCAATTACCGGCTTTTGCTTTCTCCTTCCTAAACCCGACATGATATGAGACATGGTTACATACAGTAAACCATCTCATATCACCATTTTTTTGCATATTCCACACTACTAATGTCAGTAGTGTGTCTATGCAAAATTTGGCCGTTCTAGCTAGTAAATTAAAGGGTTAAATGGCAGATAAAATTGGCGTGGGCTCCCGCACAATTTTCTCCGCCAGAGTAGTAAAGCCAGTGACTGAGGGCAGATATTAATAGCCTGGAGAGGGTCCACGGTTATTGGCCCCCCCCTGGCTAAAAACATCTGCCACCAGCCACCCCAGAAAAGGCACATCTGGAAGATGCGCCTATTCTGGCACTTGGCCACTCTCTTCCCACTCCCGTGTAGCGGTGGGATATGGGGTAATGAAGGGTTAATGTCACCTTGCTATTGTAAGGTGACATTAAGCCAAATTAATAATGGAGAGGCGTCAATTATGACACCTATCCATTATTAATCCAATACTAGTAAAGGGTTAAAAAAAACACACAAACACATTATTAAAAATTAATTTAATGAAAAAATCACAAAGGTTGTTGTATTAATTTATTCTACTCTCAATCCACTCACTGAAGACCCTCGATCTGTAAATAAAAAAAAAATAATAAACTAACAATATACATACCTTCCGAGGATCTGTCACGTCCAACGATGTAAATCCATCTGAAGGGGTTAAAATATTTTGCAGCCACGAGCTTTGCTAATGCAACGTTGCTCATGTCTGCAAAACCCCGGAGAATGTAGGTAAAGTAGGTCAATGACCTATATTTACCTGCATTTGCAGTGAGGCGCCCTCTGCTGGCTGTTCCCAGATCGTGGGAACTTTCCTAGAAAGCTCCCAGGCTCAAGATCATATGAGGACAACCAGCAGAGGGCGCCTCTTATGAACTCGGAAGGTATGTATATTGTTGGTTTATTATTTTTTTTTTATTTACAGATCGAGGGTCTTCAGTGAGTGGATTGAGAGTAGAATAAATTAATACAACAACCTTTGTGATTGTTTCATTAAATTAATTTTTAATAATGTGTGTGTGTTTTTTTTTAACCCTTTACTAGTATTGGATTAATAATGGATAGGTGTCATAATTGACGCCTCTCCATTATTCATTTGGCTTAATGTCACCTTACAAGGCTATTAATATCTGTCCTCAGTCACTGGCTTTACTACTCTGGCGGAGAAAATTGTGCGGGAGCCCACGCCAATTTTTTCCGCCATTTAACCCTTTAATTTACTAGCTAGAATACTGATCAGTAAAATACGGCAGATAGGAGCAGGGGCATAGAGAATAATTGGGACGTATTTTATGCGAGTTTTACGGACGTAGTTTCTGCGCTCTTACGTCCGTAAAACTCGCTAGTGTGAGGCCGGACTTATAGCACCTGGAAACATCGCTAAATGTATTGCTTTTTCCCCAGACACTGGTACTTGTCACACTGATGCGGCACACGGATAGCGCCAGTACTAGCTTTTGCAGTATCGGAAATATCAGGACGTGTGGAAGAGGCCTTACACAGGATGATGCTTTGCCAAGAATGATGATCGTTTGTGCTGCAAAGAAGATAATTTTACCTGATGACAAGGGTTTTGCTTGTTCATCACGTGATCAGCAACCGGTTTTCACGGCTAGATAATAATGAAATTAGCGTTTTTAAAATCACTGATTCATAATTATCTTGCAGTGTAAATGTCCCTTTAGAGAACAAAAGCATCAGAAATCGAAATGTGACATGCCAGATCTTTATGTCCTCAAGACAACCGTCTATCAGGGCTCCATACACATTAGGCTAAATTCCTCTGACGAGAATTTGGTGCATTTTTCCATTATGTATTTCCGCTCGTAAAAACTGCAGCATCTTAAAGTTCCAGTAGTGTGTATGGGAGCTATATTAATCTCATGCTTACTGTGCTTTCTTTTTATGCTGTGTAAACTGACCTGCATTGTGGCTTAGAGATCCGCAAGATGACGATTTCTCTTGTGGTAGATATGCATTTTTTTTGCGAATTTTCCCTCGAGACCAAATGATATGAGGCATATGAGGAAAACACATGACCAGGGCCCCCATCAGGGCATTACTGCACTTACTGTTGTATGAGGCCTGATGAAACACAGGTTCAGTTAAACTCTACAGCCATGTGGACCTGCAAGGCAATAGTTAAAAGCCGCCAGCCAGTCGGAGACTGGCAGCTGACATCAGCGCGCACATCGTCGATGTATGACATCATTGTCATTCACCGGCGAGTATGCGCTTGAAATTTCTGGGGTCGAACATCAGCGTTGGAGCGCGGTCAGGTAAGTAGAAAGAGTTTTTTTTTTTAATGAAAGCGGCAAGCCTAGGGCAGAATGGAGACACAGGGGGCAGAATGGAGACACAGGGGGCAGAATGGAGACACTGAGCAGAATGGAGACACAGGAGGCAGGCTGGAGACACGGGGGGCTGGATGGAGACACGGGGCAGAATGGAGACACAGGGGGCAGAATGGAGACACGGAGCAGAATGGAGACACTGGAGGCAGGATGGAGACACGGTGCAGGATAGAGACACAGGGGGCAGAAAGGAGACACAGGAGGAAGAATGGAGACGGAGCAGAATGGAGACGGAGCAGAATGGAGACACGGGGGGCTGGATGGAGACACCGGGGGCTGGATGGAGACATATGGGGCAGAATGGAGACATGGGGCAGAATGGAGTCACGGGGCAGAATGGAGTCACGGGGCAGAATGGACACAGGGGGCAGGATGGAGACACTGGGGGCAGGATGGAGACACAGGCAGAAGGATGGAGACATGGGACAGAATGGAAACACGGGGCAGAATGGAGACACAGGGGGCAGGATGGAGACACGGAGCAGGATGAAGACACGGGCAGAATGGAGACACGGGGCAGAATGGAGACACAGGGGGCCGGATGGAGACACAGGAGGCAGGAGGGAGACACAGGGGACAGGATGGAAACGGGGCAGGATGGAGACACGGGGCAGAATGGAACCCGGGCAGGATGGAGACATGGGGCAGGAATATGGGGCAGGATAGAGACAGATGGGGCAGGATAGAGATACATGGTGCAGGATTATGGGGCAGGATGGAGACATGGGACAAGATGGAGACACATGGTGCAGGATCATGGGGTAGGATGGATACAATGGAGACAGATGAGGCAGGATCATGGGACAGATGGGGCAGGATCAAGAGACAGATGGGGCAGGATCATGGGACAGATGGGGCAGGATAGGACATCACATGGGGCAGAATGGATACTCAGGTTGGGAGAACATATGGCTGGAGCCAGGAATGAGGCACATGGGGGCCAAGATAGGGGATATTATTATCATAGGGGCTAACTAAGGGATATTATTACTGCAGAGATGTATTTATTTTATTTTTTGAGGATACTGTTTTAAATGGGGGGCAAAGCGACACTATGTCCCCTTTTTTCCTTCATCTGGTGTAGTGTAGAAGTTGGGAAAAAATTAAGTAATGTGTTCTGCAAGTGGTGCTCAAGATAACTGTTTTATTTCCTGCAGAGACGAGCCCTGGCTGGAAGAAGGGATGGTGATCTCTGCTGGATGAAGATGAAAAGTGAAGTTGAAGGACTGCACCTAGAGACGTCACTGGTGAGTCAGTGTGTTACCTGTACACTGACACTATACACTGTATACTATATACAGAGGTCCTGTATACAATGTCACTGGTGATCATTGCATTACCTTTATACTTACATTAAATACAGAGCTCCTGTATATAATGTCATTGATTACTGTATAACCTGTACACTGATACTGTATACAGAGCTCCTGTGCATAATGTCATCGGTAATCACTGTATTATCTGTACACTATATACTATATACAGAGCACTTGGGTATAATATCACCGGTAATCACTGTATTACCTGTACCAGGACACTGCACACTAAGTACAGATCTCCTGTGTATAATGGAACTTATGGTGATATTAGTATTGTGATTTTTTTTTTATTAATGATCAGTATTGTGGTATTCAGTCACTATGTGGTGGTAATATGTTGTCCGGCCATGGTGTGGTGGTATTTGTTCTTTGTATATGCTGGTATTTGGTCACTATGTGGTGGTAATATGTTGTTCTGTCATGGTGTGGTGGTATTTTTTTCTTGTATGTGCTATTATTTGGTCACTGTATGGTGTAATATGTGATCTGGTCATGGTGTGGTGGCATTTGTCCCTTGTATGTGGTAATATCGGTCACCATGTGGTGGTAATATGTGACCTGGTCATGGTGCAATGGTATTTGTTCCTTGTATGTGGTATTATATTTCACTGTGTGGTGGTAATATGGTGTGTGGTCATGGTGCAGTGGTATTTGTCCTTTGTATGTGATATTATTGGTCATTTTAAAAATTGAAAAGTAAATAAAAATATACCTAAATTGTATTGCATATTTTAACAAATGTTTAATAGGTTAGAGTAGGGTAGTCCTCGGCCAAAAGAGTCTACCTTGGTGTGGTGGTGGCTTAAAGAATCTTTTGGCCAAAAAAAACTGCTGGCTATGTATGTGATCTGGTGATGGGAAATGTTAATGTGTGATTGGTGAGGATGACATGGTGCAGATGTGGAGCTTTTCTATGAGTGGGCGTTGGGACTGTGAAAGGTTCAAGGGATGGAGGGGTGGAGCCTGGATGGAGTCTCAAGGGGGCCCCGAAAATGTTGCATTTGGTGCATTTTTCCATTATGTATTTCCGCTCGTAAAAACTGCAGCATCTTAAAGTTCCAGTAGTGTGTATGGGAGCTATATTAATCTCATGCTTACTGTGCTTTCTTTTTATGCTGTGTAAACTGACCTGCATTGTGGCTTAGAGATCCGCAAGATGACGATTTCTCTTGTGGTAGATATGCATTTTTTTTGCGAATTTTCCCTCGAGACCAAATGATATGAGGAATATGAGGAAAACACATGACCAGGGCCCCCATCAGGGCATTACTGCACTTACTGTTGTATGAGGCCTGATGAGACACAGGTTCAGTTAAACTCTACAGCCATGTGGACCTGCAAGGCAATAGTTAAAAGCTGCCAGCCAGTCGGAGACTGGCAGCTGACATCAGCGCGCACATTGTCGATGTATGACATCATTGTCATTTGCCGGCGAGTATGCGCTTGAAATTTCTGGGGTCGAACATCAGCGTTGGAGCGCGGTCAGGTAAGTAGAAAGAGTTTTTTTATTTTTATTGAAAGCGGCAAGCCTAGGGCAGAATGGAGACACAGGGGGCAGAATGGAGACACAGGGGGCAGAATGGAGACACTGAGCAGAATGGAGACACAGGAGGCAGGCTGGAGACACGGGGGGCTGGATGGAGACACGGGGCAGAATGGAGACACAGGGGGCAGAATGGAGACACAGGGGGCAGAATGGAGACACTGAGCAGAATGGAGACACAGGAGGCAGGCTGGAGACACGGGGGGCTGGATGGAGACACGGGGCAGAATGGAGACACAGGGGGCAGAATGGAGACACGGAGCAGAATGGAGACACAGGAGGCAGGATGGAGACACGGTGCAGGATAGAGACACAGGGGGCAGAAAGGAGACACAGGAGGAAGAATGGAGACGGAGCAGAATGGAGACGGAGCAGAATGGAGACACGGGGGGCTGGATGGAGACACCGGGGGCTGGATGGAGACATATGGGGCAGAATGGAGACATGGAGCAGAATAGAGTCACGGGGCAGAATGGAGTCACGGGGCAGAATGGACACAGGGGGCAGGATGGAGACACTGGGGGCAGGATGGAGACACAGGCAGAAGGATGGAGACATGGGACAGAATGGAAACACAGGGCAGAATGGAGACACAGGGGGCAGGATGGAGACACGGAGCAGGATGAAGACACGGGCAGAATGGAGACACGGGGCAGAATGGAGACACAGGGGGCCGGATGGAGACACAGGAGGCAGGAGGGAGACACAGGGGGCCGGATGGAGACACAGGAGGCAGGAGGGAGACACAGGGGACAGGATGGAAACGGGGCAGGATGGAGACACGGGGCAGAATGGAACCCGGGCAGGATGGAGACATGGGGCAGGAATATGGGGCAGGATAGAGACAGATGGGGCAGGATAGAGATACATGGTGCAGGATTATGGGGCAGGATGGAGACATGGGACAGGATGGAGACACATGGTGCAGGATCATGGGGTAGGATGGATACAATGGAGACAGATGAGGCAGGATGATGGGACAGATGGGGCAGGATCAAGAGACAGATGGGGCAGGATCATGGGACAGATGGGGCAGGATAGGACATCACATGGGGCAGAATGGATACTCAGGTTGGGAGAACATATGGCTGGAGCCAGGAATGAGGCACATGGGGGCCAAGATAGGGGATATTATTATCATAGGGGCTAACTAAGGGATATTATTACTGCAGAGATGTATTTATTTTATTTTTCGAGGATACTGTTTTAAATGGGGGGCAAAGCGACACTATGTCCCCTTTTTTCCTTCATCTGGTGTAGTGTAGAAGTTGGGAAAAAATTAAGTAATGTGTTCTGCAAGTGGTGCTCAAGATAACTGTTTTATTTCCTGCAGAGATGAGCCCTGGCTGGAAGAAGGGATGGTGATCTCTGCTGGATGAAGATGAAAAGTGAAGTTGAAGGACTGCACCTAGAGACTTCACTGGTGAGTCAGTGTGTTACCTGTACACTGACACTATACACTGTATACTATATACAGAGGTCCTGTATACAATGTCACTGGTGATCATTGCATTACTTTTATACTTACATTAAATACAGAGCTCCTGTATATAATGTCATTGATTACTGTATAACCTGTACACTGATACTGTATACAGAGCTCCTGTGCATAATGTCATCGGTAATCACTGTATTATCTGTACACTATATACTATATACAGAGCACTTGGGTATAATATCACCGGTAATCACTGTATTACCTGTACCAGGACACTGCACACTAAGTACAGATCTCCTGTGTATAATGGAACTTATGGTGATATTAGTATTGTGATTTTTTTTTTATTAATGATCAGTATTGTAGTATTCAGTCACTATGTGGTGGTAATATGTTGTTCTGTCATGGTGTGGTGGTATTTTTTTCTTGTATGTGCTATTATTTGGTCACTGTATGGTGTAATATGTGATCTGGTCATGGTGTGGTGGCATTTGTCCCTTGTATGTGGTAATATCGATCACCATGTGGTGGTAATATGTGACCTGGTCATGGTGCAATGGTATTTGTTCCTTGTATGTGGTATTATATTTCACTGTGTGGTGGTAATATGGTGTGTGGTCATGGTGCAGTGGTATTTGTCCTTTGTATGTGATATTATTGGTCATTTTAAAAATTGAAAAGTAAATTAAAAATATACCTAAATTGTATTGCATATTTTAACAAATGTTTAATAGGTTAGAGTAGGGTAGTCCTCGGCCAAAAGAGTCTACCTTTGTGTGGTGGTGGCTTAAAGAATCTTTTGGCCAAAAAAAACTGCTGGCTATGTATGTGATCTGGTGATGGGAAATGTTAATGTGTGATTGGTGAGGATGACATGGTGCAGATGTGGAGCTTTTCTATGAGTGGGCGTTGGGACTGTGAAAGGTTCAAGGGATGGAGGGGTGGAGCCTGGATGGAGTCTCAAGGGGGCCCCGAAAATGTTGCATTTGGTGCATTTTTCCATTATGTATTTCCGCTCGTAAAAACTGCAGCATCTTAAAGTTCCAGTAGTGTGTATGGGAGCTATATTAATCTCATGCTTACTGTGCTTTCTTTTTATGCTGTGTAAACTGACCTGCATTGTGGCTTAGAGATCCGCAAGATGACGATTTCTCTTGTGGTAGATATGCATTTTTTTTGCGAATTTTCCCTCGAGACCAAATGATATGAGGAATATGAGGAAAACACATGACCAGGGCCCCCATCAGGGCATTACTGCACTTACTGTTGTATGAGGCCTGATGAGACACAGGTTCAGTTAAACTCTACTGCCATGTGGACCTGCAAGGCAATAGTTAAAAGCTGCCAGCCAGTCGGAGACTGGCAGCTGACATCAGCGCGCACATCGTCGATGTATGACATCATTGTCATTCGCCGGCGAGTATGCGCTTGAAATTTCTGGGGTCGAACATCAGCGTTGGAGCGCGGTAAGGTAAGTAGAAAGAGTTGTTTTTTTTTTATTGAAAGCGGCAAGCCTAGGGCAGAATGGAGACACAGGGGGCAGAATGGAGACACAGGGGGCAGAATGGAGACACTGAGCAGAATGGAGACACAGGAGGCAGGCTGGAGACACGGGGGGCTGGATGGAGACACGGGGCAGAATGGAGACACAGGAGGCAGGATGGAGACACGGTGCAGGATAGAGACACAGGGGGCAGAAAGGAGACACAGGAGGAAGAATGGAGACGGAGCAGAATGGAGACGGAGCAGAATGGAGACACGGGGGGCTGGATGGAGACACCGGGGGCTGGATGGAGACATATGGGGCAGAATGGAGACATGGGGCAGAATAGAGTCACGGGGCAGAATGGAGTCACGGGGCAGAATGGACACAGGGGGCAGGATGGAGACACTGGGGGCAGGATGGAGACACAGGCAGAAGGATGGAGACATGGGACAGAATGGAAACACAGGGCAGAATGGAGACACAGGGGGCAGGATGGAGACACAGGGGGCCGGATGGAGACACAGGAGGCAGGAGGGAGACACAGGGGGCCGGATGGAGACACAGGAGGCAGGAGGGAGACACAGGGGACAGGATGGAAACGGGGCAGGATGGAGACACGGGGCAGAATGGAACCCGGGCAGGATGGAGACATGGGGCAGGAATATGGGGCAGGATAGAGACAGATGGGGCAGGATAGAGATACATGGTGCAGGATTATGGGGCAGGATGGAGACATGGGACAGGATGGAGACACATGGTGCAGGATCATGGGGTAGGATGGATACAATGGAGACAGATGAGGCAGGATCATGGGACAGATGGGGCAGGATCAAGAGACAGATGGGGCAGGATCATGGGACAGATGGGGCAGGATAGGACATCACATGGGGCAGAATGGATACTCAGGTTGGGAGAACATATGGCTGGAGCCAGGAATGAGGCACATGGGGGCCAAGATAGGGGATATTATTATCATAGGGGCTAACTAAGGGATATTATTACTGCAGAGATGTATTTATTTTATTTTTTGAGGATACTGTTTTAAATGGGGGGCAAAGCGACACTATGTCCCCTTTTTTCCTTCATCTGGTGTAGTGTAGAAGTTGGGAAAAAATTAAGTAATGTGTTCTGCAAGTGGTGCTCAAGATAACTGTTTTATTTCCTGCAGAGACGAGCCCTGGCTGGAAGAAGGGATGGTGATCTTTGCTGGATGAAGATGAAAAGTGAAGTTGAAGGACTGCACCTAGAGACGTCACTGGTGAGTCAGTGTGTTACCTGTACACTGACACTATACACTGTATACTATATACAGAGGTCCTGTATACAATGTCACTGGTGATCATTGCATTACCTTTATACTTACATTATATACAGAGCTCCTGTATATAATGTCATTGATTACTGTGTAACCTGTACACTGATACTGTATACAGAGCTCCTGTGTATAATGTCATCGGTAATCACTGTATTATCTGTACACTATATACTATATACAGAGCACTTGGGTATAATATCACCGGTAATCACTGTATTACCTGTACCAGGACACTGCACACTAAGTACAGATCTCCTGTGTATAATGGAACTTATGGTGATATTAGTATTGTGATTTTTTTTATTAATGATCAGTATTGTAGTATTCAGTCACTATGTGGTGGTAATATGTTGTTCTGTCATGGTGTGGTGGTATTTTTTTCTTGTATGTGCTATTATTTGGTCACTGTATGGTGTAATATGTGATCTGGTCATGGTGTGGTGGTATTTGTCCCTTGTATGTGGTAATATCGGTCACCATGTGGTGGTAATATGTGACCTGGTCATGGTGCAATGGTATTTGTTCCTTGTATGTGGTATTATATTTCACTGTGTGGTGGTAATATGGTGTGTGGTCATGGTGCAGTGGTATTTGTCCTTTGTATGTGATATTATTGGTCATTTTAAAAATTGAAAACTAAATAAAAATATACCTAAATTGTATTGCATATTTTAACAAATGTTTAATAGGTTAGAGTAGGGTAGTCCTCGGCCAAAAGAGTCTACCTTGTTGTGGTGGTGGCTTAAAGAATCTTTTGGCCAAAAAAAACTGCTGGCTATGTATGTGATCTGGTGATGGGAAATGTTAATGTGTGATTGGTGAGGATGACATGGTGCAGATGTGGAGCTTTTCTATGAGTGGGAGGTGGGACTGTGAAAGGTTCAAGGGATGGAGGGGTGGAGCCTGGATGGAGTCTCAAGGGGGCCCCGAAAATGTTGCCAGTACAGGTCCCCAACATTCCTAGTGGCAGCCCTGCACGTGACTGTATCAGTGATGTTTTATCAAAGTCAAGTAACACGAAATTTTCAAAACAACAGTTTTCTTGGAAAAATGACACCAAAAATAAACAAAACTCCTGAGAAAAAAAATTAAGGTAAAAAATGCAATGAAAAAATGCAAGTACGGTAACCTATTTTAGCTAATTGGTGAAGAAATGTTGCATAAAATCTGCAGCATCAAATTCATCAAATCCTCATTGTGGGAACATAGCCTTGGGCTGCATTCACACATCCATGTGACTAGAGTTGAGCGACTTTTACTTTTTTAGGATCGAGTCGGGTTTCGCAAAACCCGACTTTGTCAAAAGTCGGGTTGGGTGAAACCGGCCGATTATTTCGAAAAGTCGGGGGCCGACTGAAACACGAAACCCAATGCAAGTCAATGGGGAATCAAAGTCGGCAGTGAGTGGAGGACCGGAAAACACCTACAGTGCCCATTTTAATGCCAAAAAACAATCAATTCTTATTTTTTAAGCTTGTCAATCTTGATTGACTTTCATTTGCACCTTCCTCTTTGTCCCCGTGTAACGTGGTATGGTATGTGGGAAGGGGAACCTGACTTTCAGCAGTTTCAGATTCTGGCTGTGTAGAGTGCAAGGGGAATGTAGTGGTCTGGGTCAATGTACCAGCAGACTCATCTAGCAGTGGCTGGGCAATGGGCAGGATGAGGAGGAAACACAGATGTAGGCCCAAATAATAAAGTAGGCTAAATGCAGTTCAAAATTGGTAACAGGACTAAACAGGCAGCATAGCTTTGTTCAATGGAGGACAACTGTAAAGACTGGCACAGACACAGTTAGTAGGCCCAAAATAAAAAAGTAGGCTAAATGCAGTTCAAAATTGGTAACAGGACTAAACAGGCGGCCTAGCTTTGTTCAGTGGAGGACAACTGTAATGAATGGTGCAGACACGGTTAGTAGGCCCAAATATAAAAGTAGGCTAAAAGCAGTTCAAAATTGGTAACAGGACTAAACAGGCGGCATAGCTAGGTACTGGGGTGGGCTCCTCTGCTGAGTAGCAGACAGTGGTAGTAGGTGCAAAGTATTAACTGGTCTAAATGGAGGCCAGGGCCCCTGTATATTTTAACTGTCATCTATCATTTCAACAAATTTGTATTGGCAGTGCCATTAAAGGATTTAACAGCACAGACTACACAGTGGTGGACCAGGGAGAGGTAAGTATCGCAAGTGGTAGAGCACTGTTCGAGCTGGGGGGGGGACACTCTCTCGTGGGCGGCGGTACTGGCACAGGGCCCCTCATATTACGACGGTGTGTCTGACATTGGTTGTGCACCACCACCGTCAGAGACACTACATTGTACTATGAGGGACCCTGTGCCAGTGCCGTCGCCCAAGAGTGGGCCCACCCACCTGTCTAGGCAAACGGCACTTGCACGGGTGCTTGCACCAGGTGGTGACCATGGCCCTGTGGGGGGAGTCATTTAGGGAGGTATAAAAATGGCCTATGGTGGACATTCAGCAGCTGAAAATGGCGGAATTGGAGAAGTCAGTAAGAGGAGGCCAAAAGCAAGACATTTTTCAGGTAAGCTTTGTGTCAGCAGGGGAAGGTGGGGCAAAATAATTTGAAATCCATGATTGGTTTATTTTAATGAAGGTTAGATCATCAACATTCTGGGTAGCCAGACGTGTCATTTTTTCGTCAGTATTGAACCAGCAGCACTGAAGACTCTATCTGATAGCACACTGGAAGCAGGGCAAGCGAGCTCCTGTAATGCATATTCTGCCAATTCAGGCCAGGTGTCTATTTTAGATGCCCAGTAATCAAAGGGGAATGCCCTGTGAGGGAGAACATTGATAAGGGAGGAAAAGTAGTTTGTAACCATACTGGACAAATGCTGTCTCCTGTCACTTTGAATCGATGCAGCCCTACCTGTCGTGTCAGCGGTCTGTAGTACAATTTCAATCTCCCTACAATGATCTCAGGAAAAGTATGGCAGCAATAAAAAGGACTGCTGCACACAAAAGTGTGGACAAATAAACAAGATAACTGTGCAGAAAGGAGCAACAGGATTTTTGCTTTTAAAAAAGCAGTTGGTTTGCACAGCAGCGTGCAAACAGCAATGCAGCTATCAGGGAGCCTTATAAGGCAGCCTAATAAGCTACAGCGCTGATGCACAAAAATATAAACTCCACTGTGCCTGCAAAGAAAAGATGGTGTTGGACAGTGGAAATCGCTAAAGCACAAGCAGTTTCGGGGTTAATCTTCCCTCCCTAACTATATCCCTTCTTCTGATGAAGCTGCAGCAACCTCTCCCTATGCTACGATCGGCAGAAGTAAGATGGAGGGCGGCGTGCACACCTCTTTATAGCCCATGTGACGCCGCAGAAAGCAAGCCAATCACTGTCATACCCTTCTCTAAGATGGTGGGGACTGAGACCTATGTCATCACGCTGCCCACACTCTGCGTCCTCCTTCTTTGGCTGAAAAATTGCGCTGAAAGCGTCATACGAAACGCGACTTTGGCACGAAGATCGTCGACCTCATGTCCGATCCCACACTAGGTTCGGGTCAGGTTTCATGAAACCCGACTTTGCCGAAAGTCGGCGATTTTTGAATTTGTCCGATCCGTTTCGGTCAACCTAACATGTGACACTCGGTCCCATGGAGTAGAATGGACATTTTCACACATCTGTTACATTACGGATCCATGTGACTTAGAGCTGATCCTATTCTGATCAAGTTTGTGGATTAGATTTGGACATTCAAGTCTTCGGGGATCCATATGAGACACTGATGCAAATCGGAAAGGTTTCGGTTATGTGTCTGAATCTTATGGATTTGTTGCTTAGTGATAAACTTGATTAAAAACGTGACCTTCTAAGGGTTTTGTATTGGCTGGACGTGAGAACCTCATCTGTGAAAAAATTGGAAGAGAGAAAAGTAGAAACAACTAGGATGACAGCTGAGAAAAAAAATCAGTCTGTTTATCTTGGGTTGTTCTACACGTTTGGTGCCCGCTTTTACTATCAGTCTTCAGTGTACAATCCATGTGCCCGCTTTTACTATCAGTCGTCAATATACGGTCCGTCTGCTTAATTTTACCATCAATTATCAGTGGCTTTTTATGGATAAATAAATTACAAAGCTGTTCCTATTAGTGATGATGATGAGCGAGCACTAAAATACTCGAGTGCTCGTTACTCGGGTCGAGCAAATTGGAATATTCGGGTACTTGACATGAGCAACGAGCCCAATGTAAGTCTATGGGAAACCAGAATATTTTTACCATGATCCCCCCCGGGGGTCCTTTTAAGGTCTAAAAACGTCTGAAAATGATGGAAACACTTCTTAAATGACACGGAAGCATCATGGGGATCGCCCCTGGAAGCATTTCTGACTCCAAGGTCACAGCTCTAAGCAATGTTGTCAGTTTCACGCCATTTTTTCAGGTGCACCAAAAAACATACAAAATAGAAACCAAAATGGATTTTGCTGGGAAATATGTTAAGGTACATCCTTTCCAGGGTAATGACTTGTATATAAGGCAAAATACTTAACCCCAGACCAAAATGTTTCTCCACCACTTGGGCTATGTTCACGCGCAGCGTTTTTGATGCGTATTTCAACTTTAACATTGCTTTCAACCAATTCAAATGCATTCACTGGGAAATGTCATTGTAACATTTAACAACCCTAGTTGGCCATGTGGTGTCTGACACATAAGCAGACACATCTTGTTCATTTATGAAGCAGAGACTCTTAAAGTCACGAAGCCTATTTTTAGAGTGGCATCAGATGGCATTAATATTCTTAAAGGGCCATTATTATACAGTGCGTCTCCTATACTGTTATTGCAGTGAGTGGCTGGGCTGCCAAAAATTACGACGCACCCCGATACCCCTTTCACAAGAGGTACAGGAAGGCCTCTTAAAAAAATGTTGCATTGAATGCAAGGCCTGCCCTGCTATAAAGTCATATGCACCCAAAGAATCCTTTGAACCCAGGTACTGGATTGCCACAGGAAAACCCACTTCACATTCTTCAGTTGGTCCTGCCATACTGTTTCCTTTTGCATTGAATGCAAGGGCTGCCTTGACCCAAATTTGCACGCCCCCCAATCCCCCTTGGAAGAAACGTGGAGGAGGACCTCTTAAAAAAAACTGTCCCATTACAAAGGAGCGGGTGTCCTTGACTCGTAATGCCCATTCACTAAGTGTATGGGCTGACAAGCATTTCCCCATGGGGGTTACATTTAAAAAATGTATCATAGACACCCTTGCTAAAAAATTGACTGGCTGTAGCAGCACGGAACACGTTAACGTTTACACACGTTACTGTGTAAAAAAATCACAGTAATAAGCAAGTGATTGTCAAAAGATGGAAAAATAGGGTATTTAGTTGATACTTTTTTTGCAAAAAAATGTATACTAAGCTGCTCCACCAATCGTCAAGGTATACCCTTACAGAGCAGTCCTAACTAATGTATATAATCCCTATCTGATGTATTTAAAACCTGATCATCTGTATAGTACCTGTATAAGCAGGGTTCAGAGAAGGAATATCCATGTGGACATGCAGGATGGGACAACTTAAATGCAAATGACCCACAGAGGAGTGAATGACTCCCCAGTCTTGTAGAAACAAGAGAACAATTAAAAACCAAAAACACAATTTGAAAACATTCATTTTACAAACACATCACAAATAATTGGACCTAATTATAAAATTATAAAATCAGTGCTGCTAGAAGCTAAAGATTAGGCATCCCAAAAAAAAGACATTGGTAGATAATAGGTTTTTAAGCACATGGGCCAGGTGTGTGAGCTCACCTTGCCTCAGAGCTGCCACCAGGTCCCGGCCATTGTCACACATGACCATGCCTGGCTGTAGGTTTAGAGGGGTCATCCAGAAATGTGACTGCTGTTTCAGCGCTGTCCACATCTCTTCAGCATTGTGCAGTTTGTCACCTAAGCAGATTTGCTTCAGCACAGCCTGTTGCCGCTTGGCTGAGGCAGTGCTGCAGTGCTTCCAGCTTCTGACTGATGTGCTCATTTCAGTGATGGAGTCTGAAAAGAAGGAGGAGGAAGCGCAGGAGCTGTAGACTGTGGGGGCAACCTTGATTGATGTAGGGCCTGCAATCCTCAGCCTTGGGAGGATGTGTTCCATCCCAAGGTCTGACTGGGTCCCGGCTTCCACTATGTTAACCCAGTGTGCCATCAGTGAAAGTACTGTCCTTGCCCACAAGCACTTGTCCATGTGTCCATGGTTAGGTGGCCTTTCCCAGTAACAGCATTGTTGAGGGCACAGGTAATGTTGTGGGACAAGTGCTGGTGTAATGCCTGTATGGCACACTGGGAGAAATAGTGGCAACTGGGGACTGAGTATTTTGGGACGGCCGCCGCCACCAGGTTGCAGAAAGCTTCCATCTCAATGAGCCTAAAAGGCAACATTTTGAGCGCAAGCAGATGAGAAATGTGAGAATTTAGTACTGTGGCCTGTGGGGCGTTGGCTACATATTTCCGCTTGCATTCCAATGACTGGGGTATAGACAACTGAAAGCTGTGCTGGGACAAGGACATTGAAGGGTTTGATGATGGTGCTGGATTACTGTGGGCAACAATAGAACAATAGGTGCAGGGCAGGAGGCATCTTCACATGCACCGCGGACTGGGGATTAGCTTCTACGCAAAACAGTGAAAGAAGCAGTGGTGTCACCTGCAGACAGTGTTCCTGGAGCCTTGGGTTTGGCCCACAAAGTCAGGTGCTTTGCTGCCATGTGCCTGATCATGCTGGTGGTGGTCAGGCTGGTAGTTTTGCTACCCCTGCTGTTTCGGGCATGGCAGGTGCTGTAAATGGCCTGTTTGGGGTTATCGTCAGAGTCTTTAAAAAATAACCAGACTCAGGAAGATCTAACAGTTGGAATGTCAACTTCTGTCATGTTGGTGTTACGGGGAACTGATGCACACCTTCTGTCTGCGGCGACCACACTGCTTCTTCCTGCCTGTTGAAGTGATATGCCTCCTTCCGCATGTGTGCTGCTTTCCTGACTCTGTATGTCCTCCTGCCAGGTTGGGTCAGTTTTTATGTCATCCACCACTGTGTCTTCCACATCCGCACCCTGCTCCTCCTCCTGACTTTCTGGCAATTGTGTCTCATCATTGTCCACCTCTTGTGACACTTTCTCACCATCGCCGTCATGTGACTGGGGCTGTTCAAATCTTTGGACATCGCTACATGCGATCTTATTTTGCCCCACTTCAAGTTGACCAGCTGACAGTCCGGAATCTTTAAAGGGAAAAGTGAACAGCTCTTCGAAGTGTCCAAGTATGGGATCAGTTGTCTTAGGCCACTAGGCATGGTGGGAGGAAGGAGGATCACGGTGAGTAATATGCGGTCCACACTCACGGCTACTCAGATTTGACTGTGTGGAAGACATGGTGGTGGTGGCTAAGTGACTGGAAGCATTATCTGCTATCAAACCAACAACCATTTCACACTGCTCTGGCTTCAATAATGGTGTGCTGCGGTCCCCTAGAAACTGGGACAGGAAGGTCCCAGTTTCAGCTTGGCCTCGTCTTCTACAAGCACCATCAGCATCACTTCCACTTCCCCGTCCCTTGCCCTTTGCCTTGCCCATTTTAAATGGACTACTGAAATATTTTAAAAGTTCAATACAAATGGATTAATTTTGAGAAAACTTATGTGATCAGTATGCCTGAAAAGCAATTTGGTTTCAATACGTGGCCTGTATTTTTTTTTTACATTTGTTAACCGCAAAATACTGTATAGACCAAGGGTAGCAGGCAAAAAAATGGAATGTATGCCTGAAAAGCAAGGATTTCGACACCACAGATAGACCGGGAGTCTGACGGAGATCACAGACTGTTTCAATATGTGGCCTGTATTTTTTTTAAATTTTTGAACTACAAAATACTGTACAGACCAAGGGTAGCAGACAAAAAACTGGAATGTATGCCTGAAAAGCAAGGATTTCGACACCACAGATAGACCGGGGCGTCTGACGGAGATAACAGACTGTTTCAATATGTGGCCTGTATTTTTTTTGGCCCACCAAAACTGTGTCAATAAGTAGGCTATGACACTAAAAAAAATTGGAGTACTAAAATTGTTAAATATTTAGCGCAATGATATGCGATGAGTCTGGCGTACAAATCACAGTGATAAATATAAGAACTGTAGCTAAATATTTTTGGCCCAGTTAAATTTTTTGGTCAGCAAAACGGTGTCCAAAAATGTTGTAAGGCACTCCAAAAAATACTATAGTACAAAAAAAAAGGCCGAATAAAGCCAGACTCGAATTAATCAAGAGAACCAGAATAAACCAAATGCTGAAAAAGCGGGTTCCTATATATAACTAAAATATAACTTTTATTCTTTACCAATTAAAAAAGTGCAGACATACAGTATAGTGCTAACAAAAGTGCAAAGTGCATACGAACCACATAAAGACACATATAAAAACGCATAAGCGTGTAACCGCACACCAAGATAGAATCTAGTATAGGGGTAAATCCACTAGTATCTTGAACATAACTCGGTCATAAACTGTGCGTAACCTCTAGATCTCACTGCTCTAGACCAGAGCCATATTAATGTGGCAGGGTATTGTCCCAACAGGCTATGTATCTGCTTCAAGCCTTAAGGTACCTGCTGCTGCAGTGTAAACAAAACCCCTACCTGGCGGTATATTTAAAATTGCTCAAAGCATCCGCAGTGATCCTATAAACATACCAAAGCCCTTAAACTAGAGGCATTACTGGCCAAATATACATAGGGTCACATGCGTAGGTAAACCAGTGATACTCATCTGCCTTCTGCTGGTCACCATCTAGAGACCTGGTGCAGTGCTGAGTTTAAATGGCCCATCACATCGGTTATTCGACTTGTTACCGCATCATTCTTTCTGGGTCCATTATCCTGTGAGGTGCCTCCCAAATATTATAGTATATTTGGCCAGTAATGCCTCTAGTTTAAGGGCTTTGGTATGTTTATAGGATCACTGCGGATGCTTTGAGCAATTTTGAATATACCGCCAGGTAGGGGTTTTGTTTACACTGCAGCAGCAGGTACCTTAACCCCTTCGCGCCATGCGCCGTACTAGTACTGCGCTGCCGGCACTGCATTTGTGCCAGCAGCAGTACTAGTACGGCGCACCGATCACCGCGGTCTTGCGCTGAGCGCCGCGGTGATCGGGTGCGGGTGTCAGCTGTATATGACAGCTGACACCCCGCAGCAATGCCCACGATCGGCGCTATCGCCGATCGCGGGCATTTAACCCCTCTGATGCCGCTGTCAGTAGTGACAGCGGCATAGAGGGGGATCGCGCAGGGACGGGGGCTCCCTGCGCTCTCCCACCGGAGCAACGCAATGAGATCGCGTTGCTCCGGAGACCCGGAAGGAGTCCCCGGATCCGAGATGGCCGCCGGACTCCTTCCGGGTCATGAAGTGACCTGGCTAGCAGGCGCTGGAAAGCCAACTAAACTGCCTGTCAGATCGTTGATCTGACAGTGTGCTATGCACAGTGTCAGATCAACAATCTGATCTAATACAGAGATGTCCCACCCTGGGACAATGTTGGAAAGTAAAAAAAAAAAAAAATAGAATGTGTAAAAAAAAAAAAAAATCCCCAAATAAAAAAAAAAAAAACATTTCCCAATAAATCCATTTATGTATGCAAATTAAAAAAAACCAATAAATGTACACATATTTGGTATCGCCGCGTCCGTAATGACCCGCTCTATAAAACTATCCCACTAGTTAACCCCTTCAGTGAACACCGCAAAAAAATAAATAAAAAACAAGGCAAAATACATTGCTTTATTATCATACAGGCGAACAAAAAGTGGAATAACACGCGATCAAAACGACGGATATAAATAACCATGGTACCGCTGAAAACGTCATCTTGTCCCGCAAAAAAAAAGCTGCCATACATCATCATCAGCAGAAAAATAAAAAAGTTATAGCTCTCAGAATAATGCGATGCAAAAACAATTATTTTTTTATATAAAATAGTTTTTATTGTGTAAAAGCGCCAAAACATAAAAAAAATTACATAAATGAGGTATCGCTGTAATCGTACTGACCTGAAGAATAAAACTGCTTTATCATTTTACCACACGTGGAACGGTATAAACGCCCCCCCTAAAAGAAATTCAGGAATTGCTGGTTTTTGTTCATTCTGCCTCCCAAAAATCGGAATAAAAAGCGATCAAAAAATGTCATCTGCCCGAAAATGTTACCAATAAAAACGTCAACTCGTCCCGCAAAAAACAAGATCTCACATGACTCTGTGGGCCAAAATATGGATAAATTATAGCTCTCAAAATGTGGTGATGCAAAAACTAATTTTTGCAATAAAAAGCGTCTTTTAGTGTGTGACAGCTGCCAATCATAAAAATCCGCCAAAAAACGCTATAAAAGTAAATCAAACCCCCCTTCATCACCCCCTTAGTTAGGGAAAAATAATAAAATGTAAAAAAATGTATTTATTTCCATTTTCCCATTAGGGCTAGGGTTAGGGCTAGGATTAGGGTTAGGGCTAGGGTTAGGGCTAGGGTTAGGGCTAGGGTTAGGGCTAGGGTTGGGGTTAGGGTTAGGGGTGTGTTTGGATTAGGGTTTCAGTTATAATTGGGGGTTTCCACTTTTTAGTCACATCAGGGGCTCTCCAAACGTGACATGGCGTCCGATCTCAATTCCAGCCAATTCTGCTTTGAAAAAGTAAAACAGTGCTACTTCCCTTCCGAGTTCTCCTGTGTGCCCAAACAGTGGTTCCCCCCAACATATGGGGTATCAGCGTTCTCAGGACAAGTTGGACAACAACTTTTGGGGTCCAATTTGTCCTGTTACCCTTGGGAAAATAAAAACATAGGGGATAAAATATCATTTTCGTGGAAAAAAAAATATTTTTTATTTTCACGGCTCTGCGTTATAAACTGTAGTGAAACACTTGTTGGTTCAAAGCTCTCCCAACACATCTAGATAAGTTCCTTGGGGGGTCTAGTTTCCAATATGGGGTCACTTGTGGGGGGTTTCTACTGTTTAGGTACATCAGGGGCTCTGCAAATGCAACATGACACCTGCAGTCCATTCCATCTAAGTCTGCATTTCAAACGGTGCTCCTTCCCTTCCGAGCTCTGCCATGCACTCAAACGGTGGTTCCCCCCCACATGTGGGGTATCAGCGTACTCAGGACAAATTGGACAATAACATTTGTGGTCCAATTTCTCCTGTTACCCTTGGGGAAAAAAAATTGCGGGCTAAAACATCATTTTGTGGAAAGAAAAAATTATTTTTTAATTTTCACAATGCTACATTCTAAACTTTAGTGAAACAATTGGGGGTTAAAAGTGCTCACCACACATCTAGATAAGTTCCTTAGGGGGTCTTCTTTCCAAAATGGGGTCACTTGTGGGGGGTTTCCACTGTTAAGGCACGTCAGGGGCTCTCCAAATGCGACATGGCGTCCGATCTCAATTCCAGCCAATTTTGCATTGAAAAGTCAAATGGCACTCCTTCCCTTCCGAGCTCTGCCATGCGCTCAAACAGTGGTTTATCCCCATATATGAAGTATCTGCGTACTCTGGACAAATTGCACAACAACTTTTGGGGTCCAATTTATCCTTTTACCCTTGGGAAAATAAAAAATTTGGGGCAAAAAGATCATTTTTTGTGAAAATTAATATAATTTTTTTTTTACGGCTCTACATTATAAACTTCTGTGAAGCACTTGGAGGTTCAAAGTGCTCACCACACATCTATATTAGTTCCTTAGGGGGTCTACTTTCCAAAATGGTGTCACTTGTGGGGGTTTCCACTGTTTAGGCACATCAGGGGCTCTCCAATCGTGACATGGGCTCCGATCTCAATTCCAGCAAATCTTGCATTGAAAAGTCAAATGGCGCTCCTTCCCTTCCGAGCTCTGCCATGTGCCCAAACAGTGGTTTACTCCCACATATGGGGTATTGGCGTACTCAGGACAAATTGTACAACGACTTTCATGGTTCAATTTCTCCTGTTACCCTTGGTAAAATGAAACAAATTGGACCTGAAGTAAAAATTTTGTGAAAAAAAAGTTAAATGTTCAATTTTTTTAAACATTCAAAAAATTCCTGTGAAGCACCTGAAGGGTTAATAAACTTTTTGAATGTGGTTTTGAGTACCTTGAGGGGTGCAGTTTTTAGAATGGTGTCACTTTTGGGCATTTTCTGTCATATAGACCCCTCAAAGTCACTTCAAGTGTGAGGTGGTCCGTAAAAAAATGGTTTTGCAAATTTTGTTGCAAAAATGAGAAATCGCTGGTCAACTTTTAACCCTTATAACGTCCTAACAAAAAAAAATTATGTTTCCAAAATTGTACTGATGTAAAGCAGACATGTGGGAAATGTTGTTTATTAACTATATTATGTGATATAACTCTCTAATTTAAGGGCATAAAAACTAAGAGTTTGAAAATTGCTAAATTTTCATAATTTCCAACCAATTTTTGTTTTTTTCACAAATAAATACATGTCATATCAAAGAAGTTTTACCACTATCATGAAGTACAATATGTCACGAGAAAACAATGTCAGAATCACCATGATCCGTTGAAGCGTTTCAGAGTTATGACCTCATAAAGTGACAGTGGTAAGAATTGTAAAAATTGGCCCTGTCACTTAGGTGAAAACAGGCTTTGGGGTGAAGGGGTTAAGGCTTGAAGCAGATACATAGCCTGTTGGGACAATACCCTGCCACATTAATATGGCTCTGGTCTAGAGCAGTGAGATCTAGAGGTTACGGATTCACAGTTTATGACCGAGTTATGTTCAAGATACTAGTGGATTTACCCCTATACTAGATTCTATCTTGGTGTGCGGTTACACGCTTATGCGTTTTTATATGTGTCTTTATGTGGTTCGTATGCACTTTGCACTTTTGTTAGCACTATATGTCTGCACTTTTTTAATTGGTAAAGAATAAAAGTTATATTTTAGTTATATACAAAAAAAGGTTATAATTTTCTGCGCACTCACATTTGATACCTGGGAAAAAAACTTTTTTTGATTGTTTGATTTTCACGCTCTCGTATTGAAATGACCTGGCTGTAGTCTGCAGTGTGACCAAGCAAATAAATGTAGAAAAAAGGGGGCTATGGATTGCTTTGTAATAAAATTAGCAGGTATAAGGTGCAAAACAAGAAAAAAACCTAGCGACCGATACCTGCAGCTACGTACATATAAACTACACAGCAGCAGACAGTAATGGAGCCTTTTGATGTATGCAGCGAGATCTATATACTCCCATACAGGGCCTGCACGCCTCGCACTGATGTGGATATGCACACATAGACTCCCCTGCCTACCTAGTGCTGCAAACTATGTACCCCCGAATTAGCCCTAAAAAGGACTGTTCGTTTATCGGGATTTGAGGATTGAACACTAGTTGACCCACACTAAATAATAAAAGTAATAATCTGACCCTATCTCAGAGGCAGCTCTCCTTACACTAGCTGAGTCCAGAGCAGAATGCGGCGAGCAGGGCGGCATCCGGTCTCTTATAGACTTGATGTGATGACGCTGTGCAGCCAGCCAATCACTGTAATACCACAACAAAGATGGCTGCGGCATTACATTGCATGGCAGACAATCCCTGCAGGTTCATTGGCGCTCTAAAAAGCGCCAAAATTAAAAGGAGGAGACCCGAGTACCCGCTGAATAATCCCGGAAATGCTGGGTGCTCGCCGAGTACACCAAGCACAGTGATACTCGGGCGAGTACCGAGTAGTGGCGAGCACGTTCGCCCATCGCTAGTTCCTATATTTTGCAATGTTAATTATGGACTGCACATTTGTGTGCTGTGTTTTTTCAGTTTTTTTTCTTTAGACGTGAATTAGCCTTTTTCATTCATTGCACCTTTTTCCACTTTATTTTTTTTTTTAATTCTTCTTCTATTGACATACCCTTAAGTTTTAGGCTGGAATCACACTAGCGTATGGTATTCAATGCAAGAGTATTGGATGCGATATGCTACTGAAACTCGGCTCCAGCTCTGCTTGTAAGCTTGAGCCGTGTGTCAATTTTTCCATCTCTTCCATTGCCTGTCTTGACATATATCGGACTGCACTGGGATGACATCTGAGTACAGTCCGATATTTCACATGCACCCATAGACTTGTATGTGTGCGTGGGAGCCAAGTCTCGTAGACACTTGCAGCAGGTTGCCATTGTTTTCTGAATTGCCATGAGAAAATAACTGCTGATCTGCACTGCCCCATAGTGTAATATTAGGCTGAGTGCTTTCCGGTAAAACATTGGATAGCGCTCGGCCGTGTTATACGCTCATGTGAGTGAGGCCTTATTCAGACATCAGTGATTTTTCTTGTATGCAAAAAAATTTTCAGATTTTCCTCATTTTTTTTGTATGAAAAACAATAAAAATACTGGTGGTTTCTCAAGCTTCTCCTATCAGTCAGTGAAAAATGGACAGCACACAGATGGGATATGAGTGTTATTATTATTATTATTTATTATTATAGCGCCATTTATTCCATGGCGCTTTACATGTGAAGAGGGGTATACATAATAAAAACAGGTACAATAATCTTGAACAATACAAGTCACAACTGGTACAGGAGGAGAGAGGACCCTGCCTGTTAGGGCTCACAATCTACAAGGGATGGGTGAGGATACAGTAGGTGAGGATAAAGCTGGTCGTGCAGTGGTTTGGTCAATCGGTGGTTACTGCAGGTTGTAGGCTTGTCGGAAGAGGTAGGTCTTCAGGTTCTTTTTGAAGGTTTCGATGGTAGGTGAGAGTCTGATATGTTGTGGTAGAGAGTTCCAGAGTAGGGGTGATGCGCGAGAGAAATCTTGTGTGCGATTTTGGGAAGAGGAGATAAGAGGGGAGTAGAGAAGGAGATCTTGTGAGGATCGGAGGTTGCGTGCAGGAAAGTACCGGGAGACGAGGTCACAGCTGTATGGAGGAGACAGGTTGTGGATGGCTTTGTATGTCATGGTTAGGCTTTTGTACTGGAGTCTCTGGGTAATGGGGAGCCAGTGAAGGGATTGACAGAGGGGAGAGGCTGGGGAATAGCGAGGGGACAGGTGGATTAGTCAGGCAGCAGAGTTTAGAATAGATTGGAGGGGTGCGAGAGTGTTAGAGGGGAGGCCATAGAGCAGGAGGTTACAGTAGTTGAGGCGGGAGATGATGAGGGCATGGACTAAGGTTTTTGCAGATTCTTGGTTTAGGAATGTACGGATTCATGAAATATTTTTGAGTTGAAGGCGGCAGGAAGTGGAAAGAGCTTGGATATGCGGTTTGAAGGAGAGATCAGTGTCAAGGATTACCACGAGGCAGCGAGCTTGTGGGACTGGGGAGAGTGGGCAGCCGTTTACTGTAATGGATAGGTTCGTTGGGGGGGTCGCGTGAGATGGGGGAAAGACAATGAATTCTGTTTTGTTCATGTTAAGTTTTAGAAATCTAGCGGAGGAGAAGGATGAAATAGCGGATAGACATTGAGGGATTCTGGTTAGTAGGGTGGTGATATCTGGTCCAGAGATGTAGAGCTGTGTGTCATCAGCATAGAGATGATACTGAAAACCGTGAGATTCTATGAGCTGTCCCAGGCCAAAAGTGTAAATGGAGAAGAGCAGGGGCCCTAGAACTGAACCTTGCTGGACTCCGACAGATAGGGGGCGAGGTGCGGAGGTGGTGTGTGAATGGGAGACGCTGAATGTTCGGTCAGTTAGATATTATGAGATCCAGGATAGGGCCAAGTCTGTGATGCCAAGGGAAGAGAGGGTCTGTAGTAATAGGGAATGGTCCACTGTGTCAAAGGCAGAGGACAGGTCCAGGAGGAGGAGGATAGAGTAGTGTTGCTTGCTCTTGGCGGTTAATAAGTCATTGGTGACCTTAGTTAGGGCAGTTTCAGTGGAGTGGTGTGACCGGAAGCCTGATTGTAAGCGGTCGAAAAGGGAGCAGGAAGATAGATGGGAGGACAGTTCAAGATGGACGTGTTGTTCCAGTAGTTTTGAGGCATAGGGGAGAAGTGATATAGGGCGATAGCTAGATACAGAGGATGGGTCAAGAGAGGGCTTTTTGAGGATAGGTGTGATTGAGGCATGTTTAAAGCTTGAGGGGAAAACACCAGTTGTCAGTTAGTGATAGGTTGAAGAGATGGGTTAGAGTTGGGATGAAGACTGTGGCGAGGTTTGGGATGAAGTGAGAAGGGATCGGGTCAAGTGCACAGATGGTGAGATGCGATCTTGAGAGTAGAGTGGGGAGTCGATCTACTGTAATGGTGGAGAAGTTGGTTTTCGAGGTGAAGGGCTGGGTAGTTGGGAGGAAGGGCTCTGGGGGTTGTCAACTAAAACTGTCTCTGATGTTCTCAATCTTCTGCTTGAAAAATGAGGCAACGTCTTCAGCTGAGATGAGTGGGGAGGGAGGAGGTGCTGGGGGACGGAGGAAAGAGTTGAAGGTGTTGAATAACTGCTTAGGGTTGTGAGACAGGGAGGATATGAGAGATGAGGAGTAGGTTCTCCAATAGTGTTCTCCAATATATTTTTTTCACAGACTTTGTAGAAATACATTGGTGAATTTGATCGGTGATATGGCTTAAAATCGACCTTGCCTCCACATTTTTGCAAAATATACATGGACATGTGAACAGCCGTACAGACTATACTAGGCAAGAGTTCCATCCCTGAGAAACACTTTTTCACTCACAAGTTCTGACTTCTAAATGAGGCCTTGTAAGGGATTTTTGCTTACCATTCGTAATATCCATCTTTGATTTGTTATCAATTTTCCTACTGTGGCCACGTACAAGGAGGTTGGCTACAGTCCCGTGCATCATACATTTCTGAATAATATGTGCAACTGTAGTCACGGGTACATCAAGCTGCTTGGAGATGGTCTTTTAACTTTTATCTTTAACATGTTTGTCTATAATTTTCTTTCTAATCTCCTGAGTAGTGTTGAGCATTCCGATACCGCAAGTATCGGGTATCGGCCGATACTTGCGGTATCGGAATTCCGATACCGAGATCCGATATTTTTGTGATATCGGGTATCGGTATCGGAAGTGTAAAATAAAGAATTAAAATAAAAAATATTGTTATATTCACCTCTCCGGCGGCCCCTGGACATCAGCGGGAGGATCCGGCGTCCGGCACGGCTTCTTTCTTCAAAATGCGCGCCTTCAGGACCTGTGGAATGACGTCCCGGCTTCTGATTGGTCGCGTGCCGCCCATGTGACCGCCACGCGACCAATCAGAAGCCGCGACGTCATTCCTCAGCTAAAGTCCTAGAATGAGCGCCTTCTAGGACCTGAGGAATGACGTCGCGGCTTCTGATTGGTCGCGTGGCGGTCACATGGGCGGCACGCGACCAATCAGAAGCCGGGACGTCATTCCACAGGTCCTGAAGGCGCGCATTTTGAAGAAAGAAGCCGTGCCGGACGCCGGATCCTCCCGCTGATGTCCAGGGGCCGCCGGAGAGGTGAATATAACAATATTTTTTATTTTAATTCTTTATTTTACACTTTAATATGGATCCCAGGGCCTGAAGGAGAGTTTCCTCTCCTTCAGACCCTGGGATCCATGAGGATACCTTCCGATACTTGATGTCCCATTGACTTGTATTGGTATCGGATATCGGTATCGGCGATATCCGATATTTTTCGGGTATCGGCCGATACTATCCGATACCGATACTTTCAAGTATCGGACGGTATCGCTCAACACTACTCCTGAGACAACTCTTTCCTTCGCTTTCTCTGGTCCATGTTGAGTGTGATACACACCATGTCACCAAACAGCACATTGTGTATCTGTAGCCCCAGATAAAAGCCAACTCACTGATTCCAAGATTGTAGACACCCGTGATGCTAGTTAGTGGACACATCATGATTTAACATGTCCCTTTTGTCACATTATTTTCAGGGGTACCAGAATTTCTGCCCCGGCCTATTTCATGAGATTTTTTTTTTTTCTTAATTCTGTGAAAGCATAGTTGAAAAGCAATGTCTGACTTTCATTTGTTCATTTTCATAGAACTTTTATGTATTATTACTTTTGTCAGATTCAAGTTATTTTTGTGACCATTGTGGGTTTTTCTGTCATTAAACGAGGGGTACCAATAATTTTGACCACGTGTGTATGTGTGACTTTGAGCCATGACTTTGATCAAAAACATGTTTCCATAATTTTTCTGGATTCATGGTCTATAAATAACATGGACATGTGAACAGCATTATAGACAGTAATGTTCTATCCATGATAAAACAAAAACATGTCCAAAGACAAACTGAGAGGGAATCTAGATTGTGAGCCCCAATGGGGAAAGTACCGATAATGTCTGTAAAGCGCTGTGAAATTAGTGGCTCTATATAATTGAGTAAAATAGATTTTAAAATATATGCAGTTTAGAAAAATAAGTTTGAGTGAGGAATTAGGTAGTGAATATAAGACATGTGAAGCATACCTTAGAGCTCATGCAGACGTCCAGTCTCGGACTGCAATGCACATACTGGCCACGGATCTCCCGACTCAAGCATGTCAGCTGAATATATTTCTATGAGGCCGTCACGCTCGGAGACCCACAACTGGTCCGTTCATTAGCAGTCTGTATTCAGACTGATTTGCATGGACGTCTCCATAAACCCTTACTTCATCTTTGTTCACACAATATTTTGTTAAAATGTTTCAAAAGTCATATAAAAAAAGCAAACATATTTTCATAAAAATGCCACTGACTCCCAAAACCTAAGCTAACAATAAACAGACAAGGTATTTAGTCCCCAAAAGCTGCAAAACATTGTTATAAGGAACAGATAGATGATAGTAAGTTTATTCCCTCAAGGAAATTACAAAAATATCTACAGTTTGTCGAATCAAGTTTTTTGTTATATTCGATTAGACTTCAATTCCACTCAAATACAGTGGGTACGGAAAGTATTCAGACCCCTTTAAATGCTTCACTCTTTGTTTCATTGCTGCCATTTGGTAAATTCAAAAAAGTTAATTTTTTGTTATTAATGTACACTCTGCACCCCATCTTGACAGAAAAAAGCATAAATGTAGAAATTTTTGCAAATTTTAATAAAAAAGAAAAACTGAAATATCACATGGGCGTGAGTATTCAGACCCTTTGATCAGACACTCATATTTAAGTCACATGCTGTCCATTTCTTTGTGATCCTCCTTGAGATGTTCTCCTTCATTGGAGTCCAGCTGTGTTTAATTAAACTGATAGGACTTGATTTGGAAAGGCACACACCTGTCTATATAAGACCTTACAGTGCATGTCAGACCAAATGAGAATCATGAGGTCAAAGGAACTGGCCAAGATGCTCAGAGACAGAATTGTGGCCAGGCACAGATCTGGACAAGGTTACAACAGAATTTCTGCAATCTCTGTTCCTAAGAGCACAGTGGCCTCCATGATCCTTAAATGGAAGAAGTTGGGGACCACCAGAAGTCTTCCTAGACCTGGCTGTCCAGCCAATCTGAGCAATCGTGGAAGAAGAGCCTTGGTGAGAGATGTAAAGAAGAACCCCAAGATCACTGTGCAGGGCCGGCTCCAGGTTTTCGAGGGCCCCGGGCGAAAGAGTCTCAGTGGGCCCCCCCTTTAACACATACCCCGATTTATGATGCACAGATACGGCAGAGAAATGTATAGTACAATGCCAGATTTCACTTCTTACATGAGTGACAGCTATTGTAAATTCTGCAGTGTATATATACAGGAGGAAAGGTGCTGTGCAGTGCATATATACAGGAGAGGTGCTGTGCAGTGTATATATACAGGAGGAAAGGTGCTGTGCAGTGTATATATACAGGAGAGGTGCTTTTCTGTTTTGAGTTTTTCTATGAAACAAAGACTTTTCTACATAAACAACGTTGTTTGGTTTTGCGGCCCCAACAGATCTGTGCTACAAAGTAACAGGCGGCTCGGGCATTAATGAGGGACCTGATGCTGAATCCTTTCCACTAACCCTAATGACCCAATTAGTGCCCTGTCATTAGAAGCTCATTAAACGCCTCCCTGTCCCGGGCAGTCATGTACAGTATGGGGGGATCCTGCAGCCCACCCCCTGACTGCTCCATACCATACACTGCCCTCTGTCGCGCTCACTATTACCCTGTGCATTTCTCCGTCATCGTTACCCCATGTTACACTTGTCACCCCCCACTACAGAGTAGCAGGGCAGCCAATGTCACCCCCTCCCGGACCCTAATGGCAGCAGGAAATGTCTGCTCCTCTATTGGGTTGGAACCTGATTTAATCAAGGAATAATGTGGATTTGTTGCCGGTGGCTGCAGGGGAAGGGTTAAGTGATGCCATGTCCTTGGTGGGAGCAGTGGCAGCTGCTGGGACCTGGACAGAGACAACCAATGTTGCTGTGACTGCACAGTGTGATGTGGAGGAGAGAAGCTGAGACTCCGGAGCAGAAATCACCCACATGCCAGCACTGGGCAGAGTCCCTCCAGTCACCAGCCTGGGGCCACAGGGCCCCAACATACAGCCCACAGCTCAGTTTTATCCATGGCAGCAGCTCCCCTTCCTCCTGGCATCTGGTTAACCCCATTTATGCGGGTCGGATTGTTATCTTTAAGGTTTAGCAATAACCTTCATACAGATGGGAAGGGGTTAAGCTTCTTCCTATCCCACTGGTGCAGGTTTGGTGCAGCATGCATGTATTCTGGGAGAGCTGGGTGGCTACAGGCTGCACCCCACCAGCTGCTCCTCCAGACATCACCCACATTTTTAGGCAGCGGAGACAGACAGCAGCAGACTGAGCCACAAGTCCAACCACTGCTGGATACCATAACACTCACTCAGGCACTGGTAGGATGAAGCTCCTCGGAATCTGCCTGATAAGTTCAGCTCAGCACTGCAGCCACCCAGGGGGGAGAGCAGAGAACGTGCTCTCTCCGCCCACAAACAGTCACACTGGCTGCCTTCTCTTAACCTCTATGTGTGCCTGCCTGGCTGCACTGACTGAGTGAGAAGATGCTTGTGTCAGAGCTGGCACATAGGGGTTAAGAGAACGCAGCCAGCAGTGACATTGTGGGCGGAGAGAGCCTGTTATCTCCTGCTCTGCTCTCCCAGCTGTAAGTGGGCCCCCCTCTCTCCCCAGGGCCCCGGCATTTGCCCGGAGTGCCGGGTGCTGACACCGGCCCTGTCACTGTGGCTGAGCTCCAGAGATGCAGTAGGGAGATGGGAGAAAGATCCACAAAGTCAACTATCACTGTAGCCCTCCACCAGTCAGGCCTTTATGACAGAGTGGCAGGACGGAAGCCTCTCCTCATCTCCTACAAGATATATGAAAGCCCGCATAGAATTTGCTAAAAAATCACATGAAGGACTCCCAGACAATGAGAAATAAGATTCTCTGGTCTCATGAGATGAAGATAGACCTTTTTGGTGATAATTTTAAGTTGTATGAGAGGAGAAATCCAGGCACTGCTCATCTCCTGCCCAATACAATCCAAACAGTGAAACATAGTGGTGGCAGCATCATGGGGGTTGCCTGGTTGCTAGGGTATCCCCACATGTACTTATGGTGGCTAACAGATGTAAATCATTCAGCTGCGGCAATAAAAACTAAAACTCTGAGCACTAAAAAACACTCGGAGGACACCCGAGCATGCTCAAGAAATCTCGAATAACGAGTATATTCGCTCAAAACTAATGGCGATTAGACCTTGCGCAAGCTACTCCATTTCCCAGAGCCCAAGGTTGCCCCACCTTCACCCGTTAACTCCTATTCAGGGATATGGACCTATGCATGGGTCCCTGGGTGAGAGCCACAGAGTTGACTGCTGTTCAGAGGAGCAAGCTGGCAAAAATTATAGTTAGATAGCTAGGTCAGATCCAAGGGTCACGTCAGGAACAAAATCGTTCAGTTAGTGGGTAGTCAAAAGTCAAGAGAGGGAACATAATAGGAAAATCAGAATAACAAATAGGAGCCCAACACAACGGTATACACCAGGATATCAACATTACTGACTGGCAGTGGGAACTGGCTCTCAAGGGATTATATAAAACAGCCCCAACCATTCCTGACAGCAAATAGAAACCAAATTACCAATTAACCCAGTACTTTCTTGGCTGGCCAGAGCCCAAGTCCCAGGAATAAAACAGGATTGATGCCATCAAACGTCAAACCCAACAATGATGTGCCGTTGAAAAAGCAGAAACCGGCACGGATGTTACAGCCGCGCGCAGTCTGCGATATATGTCTTTCTAAGCAAAAGTAAAGATTCTGAAACTTGTATAGATATAGCCTATTTAATTTTGCACATATGGTAATTATGATCCACAAATGAGAAAACCCGAAGAGTTAAATGCCAAATTCAGCTCGGCTGATTCTTCACTCTACAGCATGTCTTATGGGTGATAACGGTATTAGGGACGCACATAGTGTTCCAATCTATGTATCATATAAAGTTCCAGATTAGTCTGTGTTAAGCTCTCGGCGTGTTAGAGCACATTCCATGATTTCATTTAAATTGCCGAGCTCTTTCTCTTTTCATAATAACAGGGATCGATACGCAGCGAATTTTACAAACATTCTTTCCCACAATCCTCTAGGACAAGTTCCTGAAATTGAAACATACAAATAGGTTTTTGTTTTTTCACAGCCCTGTTTGCCGCTACGTCCTTTGGAAAACCCACTGAGTAAATCCATACAGCTGCATTAAACATGCTGGTTGTGACGGGGGCAGAATAGACATCCCATTGTTACCGGCAATTGGATATATAGGGCCATTCTCTTGGAAACCTACTCCAATCCTTTTAAGTCAAAGCAAAATTTAAATGGTGGCCGTACGACCCACTGAGAAGCTTTTACATCTCTCCCTGCGGTGAAGTATGTTAAAAAAAAGACAGAGAGAAGGAGCTGTATTTTCTTATTAAAAGCCTGTAATAACCAGTGGCATTCTGAACAATACAATGACCTTTTGAGGTTGCTAAGCTCTGAACTATGTTATCTCACTAGTCACTAATAATAATTTACTTACTGTAATTTTATGATAGAACAAAAACATTAATTTTCTTTTAAATTTGTAAATGAGGTCCCTTTTCAGAAGAGTCTTTTAATGAATATATGAGGAGGAAACCGAGTGAATGTGAGTGATTAATACAAGGGATAATGGATTCGGTTGTTTCTTTCCACATTAGCTCTGACCTCGTTTTATCATCGTCATTCACGTTAATTACACCGATGCGCATCTGATTGTTGTAGTGTTTTTATTTTTACATAAAGAGCTAAATTAACTTGTAAACAAAGTGGAAATTTCTGAATGTCTGTAGAAAAGATAAAGTGGTTTGGGCCAGAAGATACAGCAACGAAGGTAAGAATTACTGCATCTTTGATCAACAAACTTGTCCACATCGGAGGTGGAAAATTACCTTCTTAAGTTGATCTTGTGTACAGGTAAAATCTGACAGCTGCCTCAGATGGTAAAGCCATTGGACGCTACGTCTTTGGCTACTTGGCTACACTAGTGGGCTACAGATGTTTTATTTGGCTTTGAGTTAATATGGCCCAGAAATGACCATTGAATGTTGAAAATATTGTAATCTGAGTCCACTGAAACCTGAGGAACCTCTTATATTCAATAAGCAAGATCAGTCATAAATAATAATTTATTCCATTGTTTTTCACTCTTTTTTGTAAGATGTATAAACTAAGATTTTAGAGAGAACCTGAATTTTCCAGATGAAAAGCTTTGAGGCGTTGTCCACTACTTCAGCCACTTCTCAATCACCGTATTCCCCCCACGTAAAATAATAACAGCTATTCTCCCCTCTGGTGCCAGCGTTGTTTCAGCACCATCAGCGCTGGGTCTCTTAGGGCTCGTGTGATGTTATTTCATGGGAGCCCTGCAGCCAGTGTCCACTAATGTGCCTCTTCAATTTCACTTGCATCGGCCTTAAAGTGGTTGTCCACTACATGGTCAACCTCTTCCCAATCACTATGTTTGCCACCAGTAAAATAATAAAACTTACGCTCACCTCCGGTGTCGGTGCCATTCTGTCCACTACATGGTCAACCTCTTCCCAATCACTATGTTTGCCACCAGTAAAGTAATAAAACGTACACTCACCTCCGGTGTCGGTGCCATTGTACTGGTGTCTGGTGTCGGTGCCATTCTGTCCACTACATGGTCAACCTCTTCCTAATCATTATGTTTGCCACCAGTAAAGTAATAAAATGTACGCTCACCTCCGGTGTCGGTGCCATTCTACTGGTGTCTGGTGTCGGTGCCATTCTGTCCACTACATGGTCAACCTCTTCGTAATCATTATGTTTGCCACCAGTAAAATAATAAAACTTACGCTCACCTCCGGTGTCGGTGCCATTCTGTCCACTACATGGTCAACCTCTTCCCAATCACTATGTTTGCCACCAGTAAAGTAATAAAACTTACGCTCACCTCCGGTGTCGGTGCCATTCTACTGGTGTCCGGTGTCGGTGCCATTCTGTCCACTACATGGTCAACCTCTTCCTAATCACTATGTTTGCCACCAGTAAAATAATAAAACTTACGCTCACCTCCTGTGTCGGTGCCATTCTGTCCACTACATGGTCAACCTCTTCCCAATCACTAAGTTTGCCACCAGTAAAATAATAAAACTTACGCTCACCTCCGGTGTCGGTGCCATTCTACTGGTGTTGACACTGGCTCTCCCGGGGTTTGTGTGACATAGCAATAAAGATTCCTCGGGCCGATCTGCGCTGGGTAAGCGCTAAGGCTTGCCGATTAAACCCTGACCCCATAAAATCTGCTCATCTCTAGTAACAATGAATGCTGTAAAATCAACACTTGAGCAACAATGGCCCAACTAAATTTTTTTACTATTCTAACTCACAAAAAAGTTCACATATTTCAGTGTGTTACATCATCCATAAATGGTGGCCTTGAAAACTACAACTCATCCTGCAAAAAAAGCAAGCCATCATGCGTATGTTTCACCATAAAAGAAAATGACTTTTGGAAATAAAATAATTAAAAATGGCAGCAACAAGTAGGGGTTAAAGCTGAATTATTTTCAAAATATTCTAAAACATTTCCTTAACAAAAATGGAAGTGACCATTCCCAATAAAACATTTGTCTGGTAGCCACATTTTTTGCCTTCGTATGCTGTTTAATTTCCTGCTATGTGTTACAGTTCAAATGGCTTTGTTTTCCACCCAGGCGCAGATCTCTAGCTCTCAGGTGAATATTTTTAACATTTGTCAACTTAACAAGTTCTAATTGTTTTTCTACCTTGAGAGCTTTCAGGTAATAGAAACATTACCTGGAAGGCAATGAAGTGCATAAGTTCATTACTGTGGTTATACAACCATAATTACCATCTGAAGAGACATCCCTAATGACAACACTTTGCTCCATCCCTTGGAATTACTACATGTTGTGCAATGCGCTGTGCCATAACAGCAGACAGCTGATTTCTTTATGTAGTGTATGACTGCCGCTATCCCAAAAGGATGCAGATGATACATTTAGAGACTCTCATATTTAACAAGTTGGTAATTGAACAAATGCTGTAGTGAATGTTTAAATCATTAAATTAATAAAGGGGTTTCTTCGTTAGCAGGATATTCTGATATTAAAGGTTTTCTACATCTTGGACTAGAAAGGAAAAAAAATTATTTTACATATGTTAATGGTTACGTTTAGTTAAAAAGTTGGAACAAGTTTTGGATTACAATCTGCTTTCCTTTACTCGAGTTCCTATTGCACCCTGCTCCTAGATTATAATGTATCTCTTTTGGGTGCATCCCTCTTAGTAATACGTGATAACTGTGAGTTTGAGGTAACCAGGGTGCTGCTTTCTTCATTAGTTGTCAAATGATGTATCAGCATAGCTTCATTCCTGAGGTGATTTCCCATGTATCAGCACAGCTTCATTCCCGAAACTGATTTCCCATTCTAAGAATCATGTACTGTACATTCCTTGCTATCTGCAACCTGAGGAAACAGCTTTCCCTAATAACTTTAGTGCTGCCCACTTTCTCTGATCTCCATGTACCACCTCTTCCTTCTTTTTGCAGCTTCTCTAACACTGATAGAAAGGTAGTGAAGAGTGGAAAGAACTTTCAGAACCAGAAGCAGAGCGCTAAACAGTTTACATCAGATTTTACAGACTGGCTAGTTTTTTGAAGGCTAAGTAAGATTTTATTGTAGAGATTTGCAAAAAAAGTACCCGCTGATTATGTAAATGAAGGAGTTATTGTATTTTTTTTCTACTCATGAGTTGACAGAAGATATTGAAATTAGAAAACCCTAACAAGCGGTGTGTTCAGACTATGTACAAACTATAGACCTAAAAGAACTCTGTGCCAGAATATGGTGTCTTTGTACAGCACTACATTTTCCACTACAAAATAGTGGAGAAAATTTCTCACAATTTCGCACAATAGATTGATACACTATAGAGGAAGAGTAAGCAATTTCTTGGTTAACGCTCATCTGGTAGAGTTGTGAGAGCCAAAAACGCTTATATAGGTAAAAAAACAGAAAAAACATTTGCTGCCTCATGGCTGGTGGATAAAACCTCCAGGAGATATAGGATCCAGTTGGATGAAACATGTAAGGTGGGCTGTGCTTCTGGAGTAAATCAATTCTTCATTAAGTGGAAAAAACCAAAACGCAAACAAGAACATTTTTTTCCTTCTTTCATTTGATGAAGATGGCGGTTGGGTGTTGAAACGCATAGTGAAAAAATAACCTTCTCATTGTTGAAGAATCAATTTACTCCAGCAGTGCAGCCAACGTAACATGTTTCATCTAACTGGGTCCATGGTTTATTATATAACAGAAGTACATCATAGTCAAATAAGCAATCTACTGAATAAAAAATATTAGTTTCACATTAATCCATAAAACTGTGATGTGCCCTTAACTTTTCTCTCACTGTTTTACACCAATATTTGGTTTACTTCCTGTAAAGTTAATAACTGTACAAGGGCCGCAATGATATAATAGCGTTTTCACCATATAATACAGAATGCGCATGTGCAGATCGACGCATTGGGTCTAGCGACGTCATGAGAACCCTACTGCACATGTACTGCCAATCCCATTGAGAATTGATGATCGTTCCTCAAAAAGTGGGTGCACAAACAAAAAAAAAAACAGAAAATGGGATAAACTCCAATTGATGATTAGGAAAAATGTGTTGTATTTCAGTAACCATAGAAACAACTGACAAAAGGATCTAAAAACACTGATGCCTCAAAACCATCAGGTTCGGGTACCAGAACAGTACCCAAACCCAAACGACATTCACTTGAATGGGGGCACGAACATCCAGTGTTTGCCAGGCTTTCATGTGCATGACAAGTAAAATCATCACCACCGGTAAGACATCCGCGGTTCCCACGCTGTCAATAGACAGCATGAGCGCACAGTGTGATCAGAGGTATAAAGCTTACCTCCGGTCCCTGGTGTCAGATGATGGGACTACTGCTCCCATCAGCCAACGCCTGCCGCTAATAACAGTGAGAGCAGATGCGGCTGATGGAGTAATTTATCAGCTGGTGTCTGCGCTATACAGTTAGGTCCATATATATTTGGACAGAGACAACATTTTTCTAATTTTGGTTATAGACATTAACACAATGAATTTTAAACAAAACTATTCAGATACAGTTAAAGTTCAGACTTTCAGCTTTCATTTGAGGGTATCTACATTAAAATTGGAAGAAGGGTTTATGTTGTGAATTCTTTTTTTCGAACTCCCTCCTGTGGTCATGAATGGTACTTCGGCGAGTTCTGTCCATGGACTCCCTCTGGTGGCTGTGAGTGGAGCTGCTGCTTCTGAGGTTCCTTCCACAGGTGACGTAGTTTATTCTTTGGCTGGCTGTTCTATTTAACTCCACTCAGATTGTTACTCCATGCCAGCTGTCAATGTTCTTGTACTGGTTCAGTTCGCTCTTGGATCTTTCTGGTGACCTGTCTACTCCAGCAGAAGCTAAGTCCCTGCTAGTTATTATTTGTGCATTGTTTCCTTGTCCAGTTGGCTATCATGATTTTGTCTTGCTAGCTGGAAGCTCTGGGATGCAGAGTGGCACCTCCGCACCGTGAGTCGGTGCGGAGGTCTTTTTGCACACTCTGCGTGGTCTTTTGTAGTTTTTTGTGCTGACCGCAAAGATACCTTTCCTATCCTCAGTCTGTTTAGTAAGTCTGGCCTCCCTTTGCTGAAACCTGTTTCTTTTCTGTGTTTGTGACTTTCATCTTAACTCACAGTCAATATATGTGGGGGGCTGCCTTTTCCTTTGGGGAATTTCTCTGAGGCAAGGTAGGCTTTATTTTCTATCTTCAGGGCTAGTTAGATCTTAGGCTGTGAAGAGGCGTCTAGGTCATGTTAGGTACGCTCCACGGCTATTTCTAGTTGTGTGATAGGATTAGGGGTTGCGGTCAGCAGAGCTCCCACTTCCCAGAGCTTGTCCTGTGGTAGTTTAACCATCAGGTCATTCCGGGTGCTCCTAACCACCAGGTCCATAACAGGTTTAGGAGTTTCAGCTCCTTAACATGTGCCACCCTGTTTTTAAAGGGACCAAAAGTAATTGGACAGATTCAATAATTTTAAATAAAATGTTAATTTTTAGTATTTGGTTGAAAACCCTTTGTTGGCAATGACTGCCTGAAGTCTTGAACTCATGGACATCACCAGACGCTGTGTTTCCTCCTTTTTGATGCTCTGCCAGGCCTTCACTGCGGTGGTTTTCAGTTGCTGTTTGTTGTGGGCCTTTCTGTCTGAAGTTTAGTCTTTAACAAGTGAAATGCTGTTCAATTGGGTTGAGATCAGGTGACTGACTTGGCCATTCAAGAATATTCCACTTCTTTGCTTTAATAAACTTCTGGGTTGCTTTGGCTTCATGTTTTGGGTCATTGTCCATCTGTAGTACGAAACGACGACCAATCAGTTTGGCTGCATTTGGCTGGATCTGAGCACACAGTATGGCGGCTCTGAATACCTCAGAATTCATTTGGCTGCTTCTGTCCTGTGTCACATCATCAATAAACACTAAAGCCCCAGTGCCACTGGCAGCCATGCATGCCCAGGCCATCACACTGCCTCCGCCGTGTTTTACAGATGATGTGGTATGCTTTGGATCATGAGCTGTACCACGCCTTCACCATACTTTTCTCTTTCCATCATTCTGGTAGAGGTTGATCTTGGTTTCATCTGTCCAAAGAATGTTCTTCCAGAACTGTGCTGGCTTTTTTAGATGTTTTTTAGCAAAGTCCAGTCTAGTCTTTTTATTCTTGATGCTTATGAGTGGCTTGCACCGTGCGATGAACCCTCTGTATTTACTTTCATGCAGTCTTCTCTTTATGTATACACAACTACTTGCTCTCCAATAAACACAACATATTGCCCCCCAACCACAGGGCAGCTAGTACCAAATATACAATATCCATCACAAGGGGTGTGATCAAAGAATGAAAGAATTGATCTCCACAACGGCACTACATAAAATATCAATTTATTATATTTGTATAAACAACAATAAAAAACATTAAATGACTACATAGATAGAAGGGTACAATTCCTCAACATAAGAGGGACTATTAGCCTGAATTAAGCACCACAATACCAGGCCAGACAAAACCAACTAAGAATTAAACCGCATACAATAGCTGGATGTTTATAGGGGGATAAACTGATAAATAACAGCATGTCCCAACTCTATTGGACTCCTAAGACATCTGCATACAAATGCTAGTAAGTGGTTAGCACCCCCAATAGGGAGATGCATATGCTTATATCATGGTCTCCACCCCATTTCATATACAGCAAAATGCAGCGGTAAAATATAGAAGCATATTACCTAAGACTGGACCTGGTGTGTGCTCCTCGGCGTCCCTCTGCCCCGACACGTGTTTCGCCGTAGCTTCTTCTGGAGGCGTCTCCAGAAGAAGCTACGGCGAAACACGTGTCGGGGCAGAGGGATGCCGAGGAGCACACACCAGGTCCAGTCTTAGGTAATATGCTTCTATATTTTACCGCTGCATTTTGCTGTATATGAAATGGGGTGGAGACCATGATATAAGCATATGCATCTCCCTATTGGGGGTGCTAACCACTTACTAGCATTTGTATGCAGATGTCTTAGGAGTCCAATAGAGTTGGGACATGCTGTTATTTATCAGTTTATCCCCCTATAAACATCCAGCTATTGTATGCGGTTTAATTCTTAGTTGGTTTTGTCTGGCCTGGTATTGTGGTGCTTAATTCAGGCTAATAGTCCCTCTTATGTTGAGGAATTGTACCCTTCTATCTATGTAGTCATTTAATGTTTTTTATTGTTGTTTATACAAATATAATAAATTGATATTTTATGTAGTGCCGTTGTGGAGATCAATTCTTTCATTCTTTGATCACACCCCTTGTGATGAGTCTTCTATTTATGGTAGATTTGGATATTGATACGCCGATCTCCTGGAGAGTGTTGGTCACTTGGTTGGCTGTTGTGAAGGGGTTTCTCTTCACCATGGAGATTATTCTGCGATCATCCACCACTGTTGTCTTCCGTGGGCACCCAGATCTTTTTGCATTGATTAGTTCACCAGTGCTTTCTTTCTTTCTCAGTATGTACCAAACTGTAGGTTTTGCCACTCCTAATATTGTAGCAATTTCTCAGATGGATCTTTTCTGTTTTTAGTACTTGGCTTGCTTCACCTGCATGGAGAGCTCCTTTGACCACATGTTTACTTCACAGCAAAACCTTCCAAATGCAAGCACCTGACCTCAAATCAACTCCAGGCCTTTTATCTGCTTAATTGAGAATGGCATAACGAAGGGATTTCCCACACCGGTCCATGAAATAGCCTTGGAGTCAATTGTCCAATTACTTTTGGTCCCTTTAAAAACAGGGTGGCACATGTTAAGGAGCTGAAACTCCTAAACCCTTCATCCAATTTTAATGTGGATACCCTCAAATGAAAGCTGAAAGTCTGAACTTCAACTGCATCTGAATTGTTTTGTTTAAAATTCATTGTGGTAATGTTTATAACCAAAATTAGAAAAATGTTGTCTCTGTCCAAATATATATGGACCTAACTGTAAATAAATAATAAACAAAAAAAACCTCGGCGGGCGTTCCTCTTTATTTTTGATAACCAGCCAGGCAAAACTCACAGCTGGGGGCAGAACCCGAACAGTAACGTGGACTGGTGAAGTCTGTGTTCGATGTCCCTGTCCAAACAGTAGGTGTTCATTACGGACGCCGAAGTTTATTGTTCGGGTTTGCCCCCCCACATACACTTACCCGAGAGCTAACGTACATGTACAGGGATTAAAAATACTGTCAGTACAGATTGACAGTTGAGTACATGTATGCGATTAAATGCAAGCGATCGCCCAACAAATACCGAAAGCAAAATCACTTATTCCTTAGGTGATTGGATTCCTTATGCTGAAACAAAAATCATTATTCTCGGCAGCACATTGCCTGATATAAACAGAAGATCTGCTCCTGAATACCTGGTTCTTTGTTATCTTTCTGTCCTTATCATTCTTCCTCTGCTTTTGTAAAGAGGGCTGCAAGCAAGTGCCAAAAGACTGGAATGTAGTCAATTGCCACTCATTTCATGGTATGAAATTAACTCCTGTAAATGCACCATAAATCTTTCTGTATGATAGTCCAATATGTTAGGGGACCCACTTTAAATTTTTGCCCACTTTTGATATAAAAACATCTCTCTACCCATACTCTATCTATGGTTGCACTCAACATTAATTTGTGCAGCAGCTTAATGTAAATATCCTTTTAAGAGAAGAAGGGGACTAGAACTTTGGTGGAGGCCTCTGATATAGGTTTTAATAGGGAATATTTCTGTGGAGAGTGCCATGCTATCTCACAAGCTTTACACTGATTGAGGGGCAAACGCCTCTAATCATGTGTCTGGTTTAGCTATTTATTCTAAGTCATGTGTCAAGTCTTATTAAAGGGTTGATATTGACTTTTGGGATTGCTACCTTCATTAGGTGGCACTAGAGTTCTAGTACTCTTGGTATCTGAAGAGGATAAAAGAAATATAAGCCAGCTCACCCGTGATGCATAATCCAAACTTCGGGAGCACGGACCCGCTGTGTCCAGGCGTATAAAGTCCAAAAAAAAGAAGAGAATGTCCAGCTTCACTGAATCCGTAATCATGTCATGATTAAGGGAGCTTAGTCTCCAGAAACGCGTTGAGATTCTTACCCATATGGTTGGTGCTGAAGTCTGTATCCTCTATGCTATTAGTTTGCGAATAAAGAAAACTCTTTTTTACGGATTCAGTGAAGCTGGACATTCTCTTCTTTTATCTGAAGAGGATACTGGCATATTTACTGACAACGCGGTGGCTCAGTGGTTAGCACTGCAGCCTTGCAGCGCTGGGGTCCTGGGTCTAAATCCCACCAAGGACAACGTCTCAAAGGAGTTTGTATGTTCTCCCTGCGCTTGCATGGGCTTCCTCCAGGTCCTCCGGTTTCCTCACACCCTCCAAAGACATACTGATAGGGAATGTAGATTGTGAGCCCCAGTGGGGACAGTGCCGATATTGTCTGTAAAGTGCTGTGGAATTAATGATGCTATATAAGTGAGTATAATAATCAGTAAATATTTAAATTCCCAGAAGATCAGTACATGACCTATAAATTTCTTTACACTTGGCTTGGCAAAATCCAGAGAAGAAATGTTGCCCTTTAGCTTCCCTCTCAGTGGACGAATCCAATCTTCTGCTTTAAACTGATGAGGAGCAAACACCCTAAAACACCTAAGTGTCATGCCCTCAGCTGTAGGTCCGGTCTCCGCTGCGAAGGGAGACCGGCACCTTTCATGCAGCTCCGCTGGCACTACTCACCCTGTCTGTGGCTTCAGACGATCAGCGGCTCCTTTCTCTGCTAAGAACCTGCATCCTCTTGGCAGGTCTCCTGGAAATGCTCTTAGGAGGCGCGCCCCGCTTCCTGCACATACTTAAAACAGCAGAGCACCTGTTCTCTATTAAGGCTCTCTGTGCTATGATGCTCTGTGCATAAAAGGCATCCTCCCATTATGGGAGGTGCCTGGGCAATGTGTTCATTCTGTTGTTTGTGGCCTTCTGCTCAGGCCACACTCTGCTGTGCTCTGCTCTGCAAAGTGTAGTTTATTACTTTTGGTTTTCTAATTCCTCTGTCTCCTCAGAATCATCCGCTGGCAGTTCCTTATTCTGGATCCTTCTGGACTCTCCGGTTTCCACTCCAGGCTTACTAAGCTGCTCCTCACGGAACCATCCAGATATTGCTGCCAGCTGGATCTGCCTTTCCGAAACTAAACAGAGCTTCCTGGATTCTCTTCACTGACAGAGCCTGAATTCCACCGTCTTGTTAATACGGTCTGTATGGGTCATCCCTCTGGTCCATGTACTGCAGCATTTAGGCCATCTGGTGTTGTGACGGGGGAATCCCTGTATAGGGGTACACCTTGCCCGGTGCTCCACTACGTGGTTCAGTGTTGTGTTCCAGAGGGTTCTTCTCTCAGGCACCTCTTTCTGTTTGTTAAAGCTTCATTTAAATAAATACCTTTGCTTTTTGGAAGCACATTCTCCTGTCTCTTGTGTACCGGGTATACAGCTACCAATGCTCCTTCAGTGGTCTAGTGAGCGCACTATATTTCCCCACGCCCTGTGGGCGTAACACCAAGGACTCATTCAGACATCTGTTTTTTGCGTACAAGTTCTAGCCGTGATTTTCACAGATAGCACTCAAGCTTATGATAGTCTATGGGGGGCCATTCACATGTCCAATCTTTCCTTTTCCTTGGACCGAGTTGTCCATGGAGAATAGCGGAGACATGTCTGATTTTGACCTGTGATTGATATATTTTCCTCCTTTTAACTAGCTTAATGAAGAAATATTTGAATTCCATAACTTTCCATTTCTTTTATGGTTTTGGTATTTAGGCAATGACATCCCCACTACTGTACTAATTCTGTACATATAAGAATACATGTCGAGGGGAATTGCTGTTTTGGTGTTAGCGTCCAACATGCCCTCCAGGTGTAACAGATGGACATAAACAATTCTTTACCATAAAACCGATTCATTTAAAAGGTTTTTCTTAGGCATCGGGGAGTACAATTAAAGGCGACTAAAGAGGAATAGAGAGTAAAAATATCAAATAAAAATGATAAAATAAATGTATATATATTTTTTTTTGCAAAGCGAGAAAGTTGTAATCTAATACTGGAGGGCAAGCGAAGATAGACGAAGATAAATAGAACAGCAACTGCAGATTCTCTTTAATTAGTAAATTGGCACTATTCCCTTAATCCAGCCTTGCCATTTTCCAGTTATGCAAAACAACCTCAGACCTGAGTTGTGTGAATTACTTTTATTTCTTCACATCAATTAACCTTTATTAGTAACCTTTGCTATTCATATGGTCTTCACTACATGACTTTTTGACATGTCCCCTTTCCTGGACAAAACATAAATGATTATCAGCAGAGGATTCATCTCCGAACAGCCCGGTTCATTAAAAGAAGACAAGTAATGAGAAAACAAAGCATTGACAATTTGTTCTATTCTCCATTCCATCAAAATAAGTCAAGGAAGCTAGTGGAATAAACCATTGTCTGGGCCACGGCTGTGACAGTGACAAATAGTACTTTATTAAGTGATGGATTCTAGATGAGAAGGCTGAATCACGTGACCACAATCAATCGATTTCTATTAACCCAATCCTAGGCATCGACAGACTACGGCAATGAAAACTGGTTTTAGTTTGGTGTGACATTGCAGTATGGATGATTGAGGAGCCTAGGATTCTCTCTTATTTTAATATTTAATCATAGGGTGGATATTACCTACCATGCTTGGTGGATTTTTCTATACTAATGTACATCAGTGTTAAGCTTGCATTTGTCAAGAGGTCAGAAAATATAAATGTTTTTATATGCTGTTTTTGTGCTTCATTTTGTACAACTTTCAAGCAGTGTAATATTTTAGGCTGCCCTTGAAAAAAGTCATTTTTCCTATAATGCGTTTGTATCATCAGAAGATGCTCTAATCTTTTGGCTGTTTGAAGACGATAGTTAAACGGGAACAACTTCCCCTAACTGGAAATAAGAAAAAGGCATGTGCTGCAAATGAGGGTTAGGCTGCGTTCACACTTTCTGTATTTTACATCCGTATTTGTAAGCCTAAATCAGAAGTGGAACAATCAGAGGAAAAGTTTAATAGAAACACGTCACCACTTCTGTATTTAACACCCACTCCTGGTTTTGGCTTACAAATATGGAGGTAAAATACTGACCGAATACTGAGCGTGTGAATTTGGCCTTAGTCTGACTCAAGCTGATTATTTGGGACTCTTTAGATTACCTGGTGTAATGCTTTAGGAAAAGCATGGCATGGCATTATTAGGAATTAGGAGTTGAAGCACTGTGGTTCTCTGGAATTGCATATGACAAATGGGTGGTCATCCTGCCATGATTAAGAACTATCTTGTCCGAAACATGTACAGTAGGTTTCAACTTTTGCTGATTATGTCACTATAGGCCATGATTTATTTTTGCCTTATTTTATCCAATAATTAAGGAAATGTTACTCACAGGAAAAACTCATGGTGCTAGCGGGGATCTCACCGAGGTCACAGAAATTCAGCGCTCCTGGGAGCACAGCCTCTGTTACCAGAGGTAACCTCGATGATGTCACCGCCAGTCACTGAGGCTGCACTCGCAGCAGCTCATTCATCAGTGGTTCTCAGCCAGAATGGTCGCATCTTGGCAACGTTCAGGTTGAAAACTGTTTATCCCCCAGACATGGATTATGGCGTGGGACAGAACGATGGACAGGTGAGGGATATTGTTGTTTTTGTATTTTGGTTTTATTACTGGAGAATGAGTGCTTTGGTGGAATGGGCATTAGGTGAGTATAACTGTGCTTGTTATTTTTAAATAAAAAAGTAAAAGTATGTTTTGTTTATTCTTGATAACCAGCCTTGCTGAACCTGACGTCTGTGGGTTGCAGTCCCCAGCTGTGAGTTTGGCCAGCTGGTTATCAAATGTTTTTTAATTATTTATTTACAGAGAGAAGCTGGTAATGAATACACTCATCAGCCCCTCCTGAGTGGCCATCTACCCCACCCCCTCTTTATGACCTGGCTTAACTGTGAACATGTGCTCTGGACACGCACGCCCACATCCTCCCTCTCAGCTGTGAGCCCTTAGATGCACATAAATTCAAAGCCATGAGTCTGACCAGACGTGTCTGACCATCTTAGAAATTGCATCTTTTAAATTGCAGTTTTTTAATTGCTATGAATTAGACTAGAATTGGACTGGAATTGACTGGAAGGTAAAGGAATAGAAAACCATTATAATGTTTCGGTTTCTTTTAACATTCACCCCCATACTACTTTATTTCTTCCTATCTCCTGTAATCACTCCACCCAGTAAGGAACTAGTCATTTCTTCCTCCATCCTCCCCAGCCACATCACCTCCTCCACAGAACTGTTCCTCCACATACAATCCTTTCTCTCCGGGCACACACGGCCACATCATGACCTATCCAGCTCACACCTTCTAATGCTCAGTCTGCTGCTCCTCATTGCTGGCAACATATCCCCAAATCCTAGCCCTCCTCATCACATTCCCACACTCATTTCTAATCCCCTGCCACGATCCTCTACACGTCCTCACAACCACAGTAACCTCATACCCATTCATCCTGCCCCCACTCCCCCAATTTCCCTATCTGGAGCACTATGGAACGCACGCTCTGTCTGCAATAAACTTTCATTTATCCATGACCTCTTTATCAATAACAAACTCTCCTTCCTCGGCATAACTGAAACCTGGCTCACCCCTTCTGACACAGCCTCCCCTGCTGCACTCTCTTACGGTGGCTTCCACCTTTCTCACACACCCCGCCCCAGCAGCAAGCATGGCGGAGGAGTTGGTTTTCTCCTGTCAGATAACTGCTCCTTCACCTCAATCCCACTGCCACCCTCTGTTACCCTCCCTTCCTTTGAGGTGCACTCTGTGCGCATCTACTCACCCTCCAACCTCCAACTGGCTGTCTACCGTCCCCCAGGGCCAGCCACCACCTTCTTTGACCACTTCACCACCTGGCTACTCCATTTCCTCGCCGCTGACATCCCCACTATCATCATGGGCGACTTCAACATCCCCATTGACACTTCCCTCTCAGCTGCCACTAAACTTCTATCCCTCACTTCCTCCTTTGGCCTCACTCAATGGTCTTCTACAGCCACCCACAAAGATGGTCACACACTGGACCTCATCTTCACCCGCCTCTGCTCCCTATCTAACCTCTCAAACTCACGTCTTCCTCTTTCTGACCACAACCTACTCACATTCTCTTCCCTTTCCACTCCTTGTCTACAACCCCCACCCCACAAACTCTCACACCCTCGCAGAAATCTTAAACACCTTGATCTTCACTCACTCTCTGAATCCCTCCTCCCTCTCACAGACATAAGCTCCCTACACAATGCGGATGATGCTGCCGCTCTATATAAGACCACAATAGCTGCAGCTTTGGAATCTCTTGCCCCTCTCACACATACCAAAGGTCGCAAAATCAACAGAGAACCCTGGCACACCAGCATGACCAAAGAACTGAGGCGAGCTTCCAGAGCTGCTGAGCGCAGATGGAAAAGATCCCACTCCAACGAGCACTTCATCGCATTCAAACAGTCCCTCACTACTTTCAAGACCACACTCGCCACAGCTAAACAAACCTACTTCTCATCTCTCATATCCTCCCTGTCTCACAACCCCAAACAGTTATTCAACACCTTCAACTCTCTCCTCCGTCCCCCAGCACCTCCTCCCTCCCCACTCATCTCAGCTGAAGACTTTGCCTCATTTTTCAAGCAGAAAATTGAGAACATCAGAGACAGTTTCAGTAAACAACCCCCAAAACCCTTCCTCCCAA